>NW_006239143.1:840751-850157 GCF_000226075.1 Solanum tuberosum | reverse complement strand
TATTAGGATGTTGCGGGGTCTGTCCCAACATCCATCTAAGTATTTTAGAGGCTTCATAGATAGTCAGTCAGTTAGTTTTGAGTCTCTTATCTATGTATATATGTAAATATTCTATTTTGAGACTCGAGTTGCCCCTTTGGGCCTTAATTTTTATCAGTTAAGTTGATTATGTCTTTGCATGGCATTGAGCTATTCTGTTTAGTCAGGTTTCCGCTGAGTTAAGAAAGCCAGGCCAAGGGTTTTCTTGGGGCCAGCAATGGTCTCCGAGTGCCGGTCCCGCCCAGGGTGTAGGCTCGGGGCGTGACAAGAATCGAGGATAGTACAAATCAAGATTCAAGAATTAAGTATAGTAAAAAAATTAAAATAAGAGATTACAACAATTAACTAACAACACTCACATCTAATAAAACGAGAGATAGAATAATCATTAGAAGACGCTAGTGGCATGACTACTTGAAGTTTCAAGCGCTAAATTGAATCTTGAATTCTAGTACCTAACAAAATAGATTAGGGTTGCTACTCTATCATTGCTCCATTCATCTTCTAAATATTTTTGGAAATAAAGGGAAAATCTAGTAAAATGATTTGCAATGGAGTTGTCATACTTGTCTCAACTAGTAAAATGATTGCATGATTTATGGATCGTAGTTCCGGTTGGGGGAAGAGGTGAGGATGACAAAGTTGTACTATGTTGATGATAAGAATCATTGCTAATGAATCTTTATTTTTGGGATTAGTCACCCAATATCCAAAGCTTAATGCCCTGGCTAATTCCGATTCACACTGGATAAGCCCATTAAGAAAAGAACGTTTTTATTAATAAAATGTTTTTATTTACCTCTTGTTAAGGATAAAAAGTGTGTCCTTTAACCCCAACAGGACAAGAGTATACAGGTTTGTCGGGGGGAAATAGAGATCGTTGAACTATCATTACTTACTTCCAGCGTCAATCAATCAGTAGTCTCCAATTTCCTCTCGATTGTTTATAAGAAATCGCTTATACCACTCATATTTCCTGGATTGACAAATTTAAAAACACTTAGATAGGAGATTCTTTTGTAAACATTCAAGTTGACAATTGGTTTCTCGACAGTTAGTGGACTCTACATTGATCAAATTAATCCTTCATGTATGGGGGGTTGGACTATATTTTAGTCATTTATACATATCACATAGCATATTGTCCTTAATGTACAGAAAAAATAATTATATTAGTCCTTCATTCATACCATGTAGTCGAAATACTCATTAATGTATAGAAAAAATGACCCTTTTGGTCCAAATATATCACGTAATTGAAATATTCATTAATATATGAGAAAAGAGATCATTTTTGTCCTAAACCTTGAAAGTAACGAAACATGTGAAGTTTAATCAGCAACTCATGTGAGTTGTATAAAAGCACAAAATAAAATGGGAGTGAAACATTTTGGCCAAAACCAAAATGTTAATGATGAGAATAGAGGGCCAAATTTCGCTACCTTTTATGGTAACTCTTGTACCAATATTTGATATATATTTTTGCCTTCGAAACCATAACCAGTTGTGTGTCTTGCTACAAGAAGAAAACAATTTTATAAGTAGAGAAAATGGTTTTGCATAATCGGATGGGTTTTCTAATAAATCTTTAAAGGTATGGATTAGCCTTTTCTCAAACGGAAATAGGATAGATGAGCCAAGCTTTTAACATATTACATAGATGAGCCTTTTCTCAAAGTTTGATGGCATATTTGAGCCTTTTCTCAAAGTTAGATGACATATTTAAGCCTTTTTTCAATTTACAAATGAACTTACCTTTATATAAGAATGACAACAAAAAAACTTTTTCAAAAATCCAACAACTTGATTCTTATTAGAAAATATATTGAATGAGTAATTGTGATCTTTATAAATTGTAAACGATGAAAAGAAACAAAAGAAGGGAACTCAATAACATTATGAGGTTTTTTTCAAATCCTTCTTAAATAGGAAATAACATAAATCTTTTGCTTTTTTGTTATTTGAGTTCATATTTTATCTCTACAAACATATCCTTGGAGTTAAAATCCAACATAATATTTTCTGGAAAAAAAAAAAGTTTAGCCATGGATAGAGTGAATCCTCCACCTAGCTTTGTGTTTCTAACCATGGAAAAAAGTTTCAAGCATTGTGAACTGAAGATCCAATTGAAGAACTCGGTCTTCTTAAATTTCAAGAATTGAAGAAGACCTTGCAAGCCAAGATAAAGGAAGCTAAAAGAGTGACGCTAAACCAAAAGGAGTGTGGAACTGCATTCCTCAATAGCTCCTTTGCATTGGCTCCTTCTGGGGCTAAGAAAAACCCTTCAACTTGTTCTAATGTTGGGTAATCTAGATCCCGTTAAGTTTGTCGTATCTTTTTATTTCAGTATAAAGATACGAAAATATAAAATTATAATGATAGATACAACAAAATTAAGGAGATCCTAATGACCCAACATCGGAACCAGGCGAAGGATTTGCCCTAGCCCTAAATAAGCTAAGTAATTAACGTCCAAAGGTGCTATTGTGAAATGTGGCACGACATCCCTCTTGGTTGTTTCTCCTTCAATTCTTGTAGTTGAAGATGTAAAACCTCGGATCTCATAAGGGAGAAAATCCTAGTTTTTCAAAAAACTGGTGCCAGTACCAAGGAACCACCCACAGACCGTAGGTAGAACAACAGACCGTAGGTGGGGCCGTGGTTGGCTAGTTCAAGTTCCCATAAGAGTCAAGGTTCCACTACTTAGCGATGGTTCACCAGGACAGTTTGTCATTCCAGGCACGAGCCATAGGTATGTCTCGTAGGTAAGTCCCTGACTTAGAGGAATTTCAGGGTCTAAAGATGAGACATACGGCGGTGGTCCACGGTCCGTCGATGGATCCACGGTCTATAGGTGGTGTTTCTTCATTGCGGTCCAAGATTCAGTGGTCTCTGATCCCACCCACGGCCGACCAGCACGGTCTGTGGTTGGACCTACGGACCGTAGGTGAGGGTCAGCAACTATTTAGAGCAAAATGGCTTTTGGGTCAACTTCAAACAGTCATATCTTTTATCAAAAAAAGAATTAGGTGGTCCATGACTTATCAAATTAAAGATCGCCACCAAGTTTTCTAAAATCCAAGCTCAGAGTAAAAAGTTATGCTCGTTTTAGTGAAGTCATGTCGAGGAGAGCATAAACCACGACCCCGTTGATGGTTGGTAGTTCAAACAACGGCCCGTTAATTAGTCCTTTAGTAGATGTCACTCGTCAGTTTTAAGTCATGGTCATTTTAGTCCTTTTCCCAATGCATTAGGGACTTAAACTACGTCGTTTCATGCCTAAACTACGTCGTTTTACTCAGTCTAAGCCTAATAGTCTAGTCAGACATACCCAGAACCCTCATTCTCCAAAAATTCATCCAAGTTAGAATGAAAAGAATAGAAAGAGGGACCATTTTCTTTCAAGAACAAGCAGCAGTGTTCTTCAAAGTTCAACCTCGAAATCCAAAGGATTTCTCCCTAGATTTCATCACCAGGTATGTGGGATTTCACTAGTGGGTTCCTTTCATCCACTAGGTCCCTAGAATTCAGTCAGTTCCTTGATTCTACATAGCTTGTTTAGACCTAGTATTTGTAAAAGCTTGAGAATTTGTTGCGATTTCAGTTGTTATAGAATCCATAGTCTAAATAACACGTTTTCGTGGAAACGCTACATAATTCCTTGTATAAACTCAGAACCCTAATTTGTGTAAATTCTCTTAGTTCATGAATTATACTTGCTAGGTCAGTTAAATACAAAATCATGCTCCAGATTTTGAATGTCACATTCTCAATATATAAATGTCGCATTCTCAGTTAGAATGTAAGTTTTTGAGCAATTCATATTTAGTGCATTTTAGCTTCATTAATATTCAGATGGGAGTAGACTTAGCATCGAGTTGGACTAGGGTTCAGCGTACCCTCAAAGTCCCAAAACTACTTGCCCGCGTAGGTTTATAAGTCCCCTCAGTTGGGCATCAGATTTAGTGATCACTCCACAGTCATGCCTTTATACCCCTGGCAAGGTATATTGGGTCCTCTCGATGGGGAGTATACATGAGACTCCACGTTTTGCTCACGTGGTTTATGTCGGTTAATAGTAGCTCCCACAGTCAGACTCTTAGTGCATTTAACTAGGTTTTCAGTATATACTTCAACATTCAGTTCAGCATGTTACTTTCATGATTAGTACTTGGTCATTGCATTCAGTTCAGTTCTTTTCAGTTTTACTTTAGTACATATCTATATTTTTGTTATTATATCATTGCTCAGTTATGTATTATTCAGCCTATATATTTTATTCAGCGTAGTATCTATATCATGCATGCTCAGTACATTTCAAGTACTGACGCATAATTTGTGCTACATCATTTGATGATGGAGGTTCAGGTACTCAGCATCTAGATTACACATAGATCGATTCTCGGTCCACATTCAGCAGCTTCAGTGATGAGTCCTCATATTTTGAGGACAATACATGCTTTCATTTTAGTCTTTACTTTCAGTTTTCAATTTTGTTAGAGTTGGGTGGGGGCATGTCCCAAGAACTCAACTCAGTTAGAGGCTTTTCAGACATAGTAGTAGATGCAACTTGAGTTGTTATGTGTTGTTTCAGTCTTCACTAAAATTCGAATATTATGCTATATTTACATTCATACTAGTTGGGCTTGTTCCTCTTCAGATATCTATTGATTTAGCTTCTAGATAGTTCATGTTTTACTTAGTTATTTTCAGTATACTTATGATATGCAAGACTCAGGGTTATCTTGGGGTCACTCGTGAACCTAGGTCCCGTGTTACGTCAAGGGGGTAGCCTCGGAGCGTGACAGAAGAAAGCTGAGTTCTTCAATTGGACCTTCCGTCCACATTTGCTTGAAGCTTTTTTCCATAGTTAGGAACTTCAGTTTTAACTAACAACACTCACTTAGAGACAATGGAAATCATGAGTATGAGGCCGTGGAATTATGAGTATTTTATATATGAGCTTACTAAGAGATATTCCATCAAAGAATGACACAACAAATAAACTTTTTTTAAAAAAATCCAATAACATAATTCTAATTAGGAAAAATATTGAATGTGTAGTCATGGTCTTTAAAAAGAAACAAATAAGGAAATCCAATTAATATTATGTGATTCGGTCAAATCATTTTGACAAAAGAAGATCTTTATAATAAAACAAATAAGGAAATCCAATTAATATTATGTGATTCGGTCAAATCCCTTTGACAAAGGAAGATCTTTACAAAGAAACAAATAAGGAAATCCAATAAATATTATGTGATTCGGTCAAATTCTTAGGGAAGTAACATAATTTTCTTTACTTTTTTGTTATTTGAGATCATTTTCATCAAACATGTGATAATTTTATCACTATAAATACACTCTTATATTGAGATCAAATATCACATTTTCTTATTTTCTCAAAATTAAAGTTTTAGCCATGGCTGGAGTGAATTCTCCACCCAACAATTCCTATCCTCAATTCTTGAATCTTCAATTGTTGTAATCTCTTATTTTTAATTTTTTTTACCATCCTCATGAATTCTTGAATCTTGATTTGTTACTATCCTGAATTCTTGACTTTTGACTGCTATATTATCTTATTTTAAGGTTGTTCATCAATTCATGAATCATGATTATTGTATTTTCAATCTTCTATTAAATAGTCCATGACCTCCCCTTTTTCCTCTTCCATTTACTTTTATTATAGCCAAAGCATTTCACTGTATTCACATCAAGGTTAGTACTAACCTCCACTTTTATAGGAGTTTTTGTGAAAAAAGTCTTTCTTAGTGTAAGCAGCCTCCTTGCATTATGTTATTTTCATTTTATGTTTTTTTTTTAACTTCAGATTTTGTTTTTAATGAAATCTGTCCATAACCTATCATAAATTGTGTCTCTATGTGAAGTTGGTATCACTCCATACAATAAGATCTCTAGTTCTGACTATACACATATGAAGTGGAAGGGATGGATGTAAAGTGAAGAACAGGAAATGAACTAGATCTACTTACTGAACTCTAGAGGTATCTAAAAGTTTCATCCATTTTATTTGATTCTTATCCATGAAGAAAATTGCTTTAGAATATTATTCAAGTTATTTTTTTTCTTGTTGTTATGTATTAAGTATTTGATATTATAATTGTTATAATCTATACCTCAAAAGTTTTCCTCAGTGATCTTGGACTTTTCTAGGGCTTTATTAAATTCAAACTTTCTAAACATGATTCTCTATGTATAATTGCTTATCTGATTTTGCATCTTTGAACTTAGTTCACTTTATAGATTTTAATACTTGATGTATGTGATGATGTGGAGTCCATACTTATTTCTTCTCCCCTGTTACCCCTCCCTGCTCCTCTTAAGATCTATTTATGTAAATGTATATTAGTAATTAATCACAATTTTCTATACTATTTACCTTGTGGGTGAATTACAAGTTTTTAATTTTGTAGACGACAGAAGATTTTCTATATCATCTATATTTAAGAAAACATTTGCAAGACTTGAGATAAATATTGTTTTATCTGTTCTTTGCAATTAAATAGGTATAATTCAATACTGATATAAGTAAATATAGATGTATTTCACATCCTTGTTAAAATATGACAATTCTTATACTCTTCTTTCTTATTACAAAACCTTACATCTGATAGAAAGGGAAAGGACATACATGTTTTCATAATATGCTTCATATCTCTGGGGATTTCTGTGGGAAGTATATTCATGTTTGTCCCATATATGCTACTGGCGAAGTTATATTCTTAAAGTTGATTGTTAGGTTATTCTCAAAGATTTTATCCTTGATTGATAGTGACACAAGAGGGTGAATGAGTATTTTCAGATTTTGCACTCTTAATTTGTCTATGTCATTTAAATTTTAAATTGTGTAATGTTTTTGAATGTTCCATTCAGCAAAGTATTATTAGGATATGGTTCCCTCTTATCTTATTGCTATTACGAGAAGTAGTTGTTAAGAAGTAGCTAGTATTTCATCTTTGAATATTTTGAGAATGTGCACTTTCTGTACTTTCTGTACACAAACATTTGTGCATGGAAGATGGATCAATTATCAAGTGCTAGCTTTTGTTGCCTTTCCACAGAAAACATTAAAGCAACAAAAACTAGCACTTGATAATGAATCAATGTTCCAAGCATGTATGTATGTATACTTTAACAGAAAGTGCACACTCCCAAAATATTCAAAGCTAAAATACTACTTCATAACCATTACTACTCGTAATAGGCAATAAGATAAGAGGTAACCATATCTTGATAATGCTTTGCCGAATGGAAAAGGTGACCATATGCAATGATTATTCAAAAATATTAAACAGTTCATAATGTAAATGGCATAGACTTAAGATTGCAAAATGTGAAAATACCGATTCACCCTCTTGTGTCATTATCAATCTAGGATAAAATCTTGAAGAATACCCTAGCAATCTACTTTAAGGATGATAATCTATTGAGGAAGATGGTATAAGCTCTTCCTGGGAAATCGCTTGATGATATCATATATCACTATAATATATTATTCTGAAAGTATGACGGAAGTATCTACATACCATTTACGACATATATGTGTATATATATATATAATTCATAATATAACTGAGATATTATCATTTACTATTTAATTAATTAATTAAAATTTTAATTTAGTATAGAATTAAAATAATAAGTATATTAAAAAAATTCATTGTAACTTACAATTTACTAAATGTTACATGAATAAGATAGATTTTCATCTTTGGAGCTTCCCACTTTTAGTAATATACTAGTTTCTGGACACGTGCAACGCACATATGTCTCATGCAATATGTTATAAAATCGTTAGGACAATTAAAATTCAATGAAAACATGCATGTAATGAGTACTAAAATGCAACAATCTCAAATAAATGTTATGATAAAATTTATAGAAAATCAAATTAAAGAAGACAAATAGAGAAATATAAAATAAATAAAAATAGAAGAAAAAAATAGCATACAAATCATTCTTAAGACTTTAATCATAACATTATATAAATGAAAAAAGAAATAAAAAATCGGTACATAATTTTCCAAGTTTTTGTCGACACCTTCTCTCATATCCAATCGAAATTCAAGTATTCTCCAAAAAGTCAAACTAAAGCATGAATCAAATGGAAAAATCACTTTATTTTCGCAAAGTGATATATAATCAGACTAAGGTAGATATATCATATACTTTAGATATTGATGGCTTCACTACTTTAACTATAAAAGAAAAGGATAATTTTGGATGTGAGTTTCATGAAATAAAAAAGATACATTTATATAGATAAAAATAGAGGAATACCAAAAGACATCTTAAAGTTTTAAATTAAATACTATTTGAAGGTTTCAAAGGGCCAAAATAGATAAAAGAGAACAACTTTAAGAATATATGCAATGACCAACATGGGCTGTGGTGCACTGGTGGGAGTGCTTCATCCTTAACCAGAGGTCTCGGGTTCTGTCACGCCCCGAGCCTACACCCTAGGCGGGACCGGCACCCGGAGACCATTGTTGGCCCCAAGCGAACCCTTGGCTTGGCTTTCTTAACTCAGCGGAAACTTAACTCAACTGCAAACTCAATACTATGCAAGGTTATAAAACAACTTAACTGATGCATAACGTGCCAAAAGGCAACTCGCGTCTCAAAATAAGATATTACATATATACATAGATGAGAGACTCAATACTAACTGACTGACTGTCTATGAAACCTCTATAACACTGAGATGGATGTTGGGACAGACCCCACAACATCCTAATAAAGCAAAACTAGGAGAATAAAATAACCGAGTCCTCCGGAATGCAAAAAGGCTCACTATTGACTCTGGAGTGCTCAAATGGATCAACGGCGTGCTGGATGCTGATCCTAGTACATGCGTCTGCATCATAATAAGATGCAGGCCAACTAGCATCAGTACATAAAATGTACGAGTATGCGAGCTGAACAGCTAAACAACAACTTAAGCTTGAAAGGGATACAAAAGAGAACTTACCTTGGCTCTGTTCAACTCATAAATAACTGAACTCAATATAAAGCAATGAGACACATGCAATATATATATAAAGCTTGTAAAACTATTCAAAACATGACGTAAAAATTATATTTATAATATCATGAAATTACCATGCTTCCTCTAAAAGTCTACTTGTGCAATGCATGAATGGAGTCTCATACCCCCATCCATACTAAGCAGAACCCCTCGAGGAACCATGCAATTTCTACTGTGGGAGTTCCTCTAACCAACAACCACCACTATGAAACAAAGTGGTGATACAACGTTTTACCTCATGTTGCCCAAGGACCATCCTATACCTTGCCCTCGATATAGGACCTTACTTTTGCTTAGTGGATCCACTAGCCTAAT
>NW_006239143.1:840095-840226 GCF_000226075.1 Solanum tuberosum | reverse complement strand
TTAAACATTGATGGTATATCTAGAGACCATACTGTTTAAACATTGATGACATACTCGATTTGTCATACTAACCATATTTTAGAAACTCTTTCTCAAAACTCATCTTTTTCTTAAAAAGAGATAGTACTCAA
>NW_006239143.1:824347-839500 GCF_000226075.1 Solanum tuberosum | reverse complement strand
AAATCTACCTTGAATTTGAATTATGAATTCAAGATTAAGATCATGTTAGGAATAACTTTTAGGTGTTTAGAAGTAGCTTAGAGTAGTTAGAATCGAAAAGGAGTGAATGTGCACTTTAAATGAACTCAAATAGGGCAACCGACGACAAACTGGATGGGCCAGGGGACCCTGGCGCTATGGGTGGCGCGGGGCGCCAGCCCCTAAACTTTAGAGGTGGGTTTGGGGCGCTCTGGCAAGCGCATCGCGCCAGGCCCCCAACCCAGAAATTTCAGCAAGTTTATTTTCTCGTTTTCTCAACTTATTTCGCCTAAAATCGAATGGTTTCTTCCCCAATCATTTAGAATCATTAAAAACCCTCAATATACACTAGATTCAACTCATAATTCCATCCGGGAACATGCACCAAACCAACAAGAAACTTCAACAACACAACCACAAACTTCAACCAACACAACCACAAACTTCAACAAGAACAACCACAAGAATTCAACAACACAACCAATCTTTTCTCGGAATTAAAAAGATTTTGGCGTGTGGGGGAATGAGCCAATCCAACACTATGATCTCACATACCTTATTAGAGATCACCCCCGACTATACCACGACGATCTCCTTGACGAAACCTTGTTTCTTCTTATCTTTCTCCTCTTCTTCTCCTCTTCCCTCTCAAACCCTAACTCTCACTCTTTAAAATGGAACAAACTGATCTAAAAATCAGCTTGGACCCTTTAAATTAACCAAAAGAATTGATTAGGGAAAAGACCAAAATACCCTTACAATTTCCGGCTAACTGCCCTGCCAACAGCCCAACTTGGAAAGGGAATAACTCACTCATACGAACTCGAAATCACACAAACTCAGCGGCGTTGGAAAGATCATTCCACGAAATTCGCAATCATAACTGGAACTACCCCTAAATCATCCTGAGCTAGAAGTTATAACTGTTCAAAGTTGGCCAAATTCATTATTTTCCATACTTGGCCAAATTTCCAGATTTTCAAAATTCTTTCCAAAAATGAAAGTTTCCAATTTTAAGCCCCTTCGTAGTCATTTCACATTGCCGGATGTTACAGGTTCGAGCCCTGGGTATGGAGAAAATCCTATTGGGAGCGCCATCCCCGAATGGGCCCTGCAGTGCGCGATCCGAATTTAGTCAGAGCTCCAATGTGGTCTCCGGACACCAGGTAGGAAACCAAAAAATAAAATAATATATATATATATATATATATATGCAATGAACCTCCATTAAAATCTAGAAGAGTAAACAATCCTCCTTTGAACACATGAACTCTCCATTTACTCAGTTTAATAATTGATTATCACTAATATTTAAATATGTAATTAACTAAATATTTATAATATTTTAATCTAGTGTAGGGGCAAAATGGTATTTTAACTTTCAACTTTTTTTGTTCCACTTTTAGTAATATATACTAGATCTGACAACGTGCGTTGCATGTTTATCCCATAATACTTCATAGAAATTTTGTATTGCAAATGACATATTTTATCCCCTTCAAATCTTTGGTATTTACGAAAAAAAATCATCATTGTTTCGATAGGAACTACATATATCTTTCTAATAAAAAATATATACCTTTAATCATACAATTGACTAAAAGTGCATAAAGTAAAATAACTAACTATTGCACAAATTCAATATTCAAATGAGGATACAAAAATACCACATGCTAGGCTAATGTATACAGAGCAACAAACCATGGTAAATTCACAATAATAATAACGGGACAAGGCATAAATTCGCCCTTGAACTTGTCTCGAAAAGTCAGTTACACGCTTAAACTATCATGACGACCTATTACACACATTTTACTATTTAAAAAATGAATTTTTTTTACCCCCTAAAACTTACTTGGTAAAAAAAAAAAAAAAAAAAAGCGCATTTGACAGTAAATAAATTAAAAATAAATAAATTAAAATCTTCTTTTTACTATCACCCTACCCCTACCCCCAACCTCCACCCCCCACCCAATGCCTCTTCTTCTTCTTCTTCTTCACAGGCAACCATCTTCTCCTTCTTCTTTATTTTATTTCATCATTTTTTCATATCCAATTTTCATCCACCCCACTATACCTCCACCAAATCCTCTCCCCCCACCCACCATCATATCCTATTTTAATGCTTATTCGATTTTCACCATTTTTATTATATTTGATTTTTCTCTTCGACTTTGTTAGTGGTTGATAAAATTGATGATTAAGTTTAAAAATAAAATATAATGATGAATTTGTTGGCATGGGGTGAAAAAAAATTGGGAATTCAAGGTGGTGGAGAAGAAAAAATTGATATTGACAATAGTGATAGTGATATTTGGTGGTGGGTTTGTACCTTTTGATGGTGATAATGTAATTTTGGTGATGAGTTTGTTTATGGGTGTCAACTTTTGTTGTGGATCTTTCTAATTTTGTGGGGGATAATGGTGATAATATGATTTCGATGGTGGATTTGATTGTAGGTGGTGAAATTTATGGTGTCTATTTTGGTTTTCATGGTGAAATATATAGATTTGATAGTAATATGGCGGTAATGGTAGTGGTTTCATGGTGGTGTTCATTGAAAAAGAAACAATTGAATGATATGGAGAATTTTAGTCAAAATTTGACATGGCATCTGATGTGGCAGTGACATGACATTGATGTGGCACAAGTGTGATACACCTCCCATTGTGAGAGTGGTGTTACACGTCTTAGAGGGTAAAAAAATTCACTATTTAGTAGCAGAGGTGTGTAATAGGTCACCATATTAGTTTAAGCGTGTAACTGACTTTTCGAAACAAGTTCGGGGGTGAATTTATGTATTTTTTTTCCTAATAACAACATAACAACAGAAAGTTGTACAATAACAACAAACAAGAAACATAAATGTTAAACTAAACAAATAAAAAGAGACAAGAGAAGAGAGCGTAGAGATTTTCTCATGTTTTTTTCCAATTGATTTAAATGTGTACATTATTGTGTCAAATGTCACTATTTATAGGATAGCATTGAGGAACACAAAGAGTTGTCATAAATATGATATTAATCCATTTGAGATTATCGATGAGACATGAGAGTTAAAAACATAATAATATAATTAATGGGAGTTAAATACATTTACACAATGAAGAGTTAGTGGTAATTTATGTATACTAATATGATGATTTGTTATTTAATATTTAATATTTATTTATTAAATAATTTATGACGTTTAAATGTAATGTAGAAATAAAACTATAATCTAAGGATAAAATCTGTAAAAGAATTCAAATATATTAAATGTTTAATGGAAAATCATTTTGACTAATTATTAAAAAATTCATAGTACCTTGATTATGAAAAATCATCACTATTACTATGTGGAAGATGTAAAGATTGTTGGGTATTTTCGTAATTCATTGAATCCCAAAACAAATATTAAATGGAAAAAAATATTCAAGAAAATAAATGAATAGTTAAAGGGTATTTTCGTAATTCAATGTTTGACTTAGATTCTTCCCACTTTTAGTATAATATATATATATATATATGATGATTAATATTAATTAAAGTATTATTATTTAATATTTAATTAATTAGATGTTTAATTTAGCATATATATAATTCAAAAAATAATTGAGATATTATTATTTAATATTTAATTAATTAATTAAAATTTTAATTTAGTATAGGGGTAAAATAATAAGTATATTAAACAATTCATTGTGACTTACAATTTACTAATGATTCTTTCATTGTCTTTCTGATGAATAACTTACAATTCAAAAAATAATTAAAATATTATTATTTAATATTTAATTAATTAGATGTTTAATTTAGCCTATGAGTAAAATGGTAATCTAACTATTCATCTTTGGAGAGGGGTTGTGTGTATATATATATATATAGGTCAAATAGGTGTCAATTCTAAGTGTTAGATATGTTCAATAGGTACAAGGCTTAATTAAGGTGTTCAAGTGAAATATGCAGACAACTTTAAGGGGTTGTGTATGACTTAAGTCATATATATGATGATGATGATATGATTTTTAATCCTTTTCCTTGTAAGATTAAGGTAAGAGAGTTTAGAAAACCTTCTCCTCCTAGAATACGACTACTTTCTTTTTAAAGAAGGAAAGAGAGATGTACGGACAAATCCCTCAATAGAGTTTGTCTCATATGGCCTCCATTGTTTGTTTCTGATGACATATTTATGATATCTGCGATAAAATCCTCTCTTCTCTAACTCTGAAACAAAGAGCAACAACTTCTTTAGTTTCCAGAAATTGGCATCACATGATAACATCATTGAACAATCGTAAATTTGTACAAATACTGTACATTCTGCCATCGTGATATATTCTGTAGAGACTACTGTACTAACTTCTACCCTGTCATCAAACTTGATAAATTGTTGCTACTTTTATGAGTTAATTATATCTCAAAAGGTCATTAAATTTTGGGAACTTATCTAGTAAAGTCATTAAACTTTGTTTTGTATCAATAAAATCACTCAACTAATTAGATTTCTGTATCAATAAAATCACTCAACTAAATTTACATTAAAAAAAACTTACATGACAGAATAAAATACCTTTTTATGTCACATAAATATAGACCCCACGAATAAATAAAAATTTTTTAAAAAAAACCTATTAAGGAGTTTTTTATGGAAAAAATTAAATAGTAAAATAAATATTATAATAATAATTTATATTAAAACATACTATATATCATGATTAGTGTTTTCCTGAAACAAAAGGATTATTTTTTGTTGATTGTAAATTTGGTGATTAATAAAAGAAATAAATTGTATATTGCGCATAGGTAAAATCATTATCTAAGTTTCATTTACTCAAGAAAGGTCAACATTGTTCCTCCACAAAGGACAGGAATGTTAATGCATTGTTCTATAATTGATAGCAATAGTACATGTATCCCTGGAGATCAGAACACTGTTGAAGAAGAGTCTATCAACCAGGAGAGTAAGTCTGAAGAAGAGTCTATGAATCAGGAGAGTAAATCTGGTGGAGAAAGGGTGAAGTCTACATTGGTCTATGCCAAATGTGACAGACAGTTGAGGCTGACTTTGTGGGATGACATCTATTCGGTAGCTCGTGATATGAATACTCCCTAGCTAATCGGAGGTGATTTTAATGCGGTCTTAAATGGAGATGAAAAGATTGGAGGTCTCCCAATGATAGAAGCAGAGGTTGATGATTTTAAGACTTGCATTGAAGCATGTGATCTAACACAAGTTTTTTTAAAGGTAGTCCTTTCACATGGTGGAATGGAAGAGCACGCGCTGATGGTATTTTTGAAAGGCTTGATAGAATATTGATTAATTCTGAGTTTCAAGAATTTTTCTCTCACTCTGAGGTTGAGCATCTTGCTAGAAATGGATCAGATCATGCTCCTCTACTCCTTAATTGCACTAACAACTCCTCTAGTTTTAAGAAACCCTTTAGATTTCTTAAATTCTTGACTAATCATGAAGATTTTAAGAAGGTGGTAAGTCTTAATTGGGACTGTAGACACATAAATTGTATTGGGTTAAATTCATACGAAATTTGAATTAAATCAATGTTCGTTTAGGCTGAATGATTAATTTGGGCTTTACAAATAAATAAGTCAATTTTATTAAATTCAAATCCAAGGTCAAAATGAGGTGGTAGTCCCAGTCAAATGCAAGAACCAATCACAATGCGCCAAGTGTCAAAATGACATCCTCTGGCCAATCACAAGCAACCTTGTCCACTCCCTACAACTATAAATAGGGGTTAGACATGACATTCAAAGAAAAAAGGGAGAAAACTCTTCAAGAAGCATTCTGCAATTGGAGAAAGATACAACATCAACTACATAGCTCTTCGAAGGAGTGATCAACGGAGTTCTTTCCGGAGATCGACTTGAAACAACGAAGTGCTTTCCACATTCCCGGAGATCAAATACATCTCAAGGAGGTCTACATCATTCTACATTCGAGAAATACACTACTGAAGACCCTCGAATCACGGAGAAGTTTAGGAGAGAATTTGTTGCGAACAAATTTGGCACGCCCAGTGGGACCAATTCTGCTCTTCATCTCTTTCTCCTACAAATCAAAAAACAACAAGTTCAACTCTGCAATGGCCTTCAAGAAGATCAATGATGTTTCATGCAAGGACTCTACTGTTGCCATATTAGTTGATTTTATTGATGTTGATCCAATCACTCGACGCGAGTTCAAGACAAGTGCCTTGAATGGATCTGAATATTTCACCTCCTTGGAGATGCCAAGAAAGAGCAAGTCTCAAATGACACTCAAAACTGCAATCCCTGGGGTAACTTTGCATCTAAGTTGTTTGATGAATTTTCTCACTTTGGCTTCAACTTTGGTGAATCTAAGAATTCAGCGGATTCTTCTATTTCAACAAAGGTTAACTCTTTGATGGTTGACGCAACTAACGCGGACGAGAAGTTCGTAATGATGGAGCAAACCATTGGAGCCTTGAAGAATTCTATTGATGACAAAAATCTCCAAATCGCCCAATTATGAGCAAGTTAGATCTCTACAACTCTGGAGAGTCACATCACAATCTAACAACTCAAGAACGAGTTGATATTGATTCGCCCACCAAGTCAGTTGACTCTCAAAGCGCAAAGCGATCTACTTCAGTGGCCACTCTAACACTTCAACAACTACAAGATATGATCGTAAACACCATTAAAGATCAATATGGTGGTCCACCACAAAGTTCCTTAGGATATTCAAAGTCGTATTCTAAGAAAATCGAGGGTCTACTGATGCCAATTGGATATCAACCACCAAAATTGCAACAATTTGATGGAAGGGGAAATCCAAGGCAACATATTGCCCATTTCGTCGAGACTTGTAGCAGTACCGGTACACATGGTGATCTTATTGTCAAGCAGTTTGTTCGTTCTTTAAAAGAAAACGCCTTTGATTGGTATACAGACTTGGAGCCTGAATCAATTGATTGTTGGGAGAAACTAGAAAATCAATTTCTCAATCATTTCTATAGTACCCGTCGTACAGTGAGCATGATGGAATTGACAAACATAAAACAAAGTAAGGATGAACCTGTAGTAGAATACATCAATCATTGGCGAATTTTGAGCTTAAATTGCAAGAATCAACTTTCTGAAATCTCTACAGTTAAAATTTGTATACAAGGAATGCATTAGGGCCTTGTATATATCCTAAAGGAATTAAGCCTCGAACTTTTGAAGAATTAGCTACACGCGCTTATGACATGGAGTTGAGCATTGCAAGCCATGGAAAGACATTGCATGTCTTTGATCCAAGAAAAGAAGATACACAATTCAAAGAGTCATTAAACTACATAACTAATGAGGCCATGGCGATAACCACGACTTCTATGAAGGTCTCCACGAAACAAAAGTTGAAAGAGATCGCGGCGCATCAACAAACACGAGAAGTGAAAAATCAATCTGCCTTGAAAGAGTTACAAGCAAAAGGGTATCCCTTTTCGGACTCCGACGTTCCAGCGATTTTTAATGAGCTTCTAACCAAGAAAGTCATTGCACTCCCAGAGTCAAAGCGACCCAAAGAATCCAATAAAGTCGATGATCCTATGTATTGCAAATTTTACCGCATCATTGGTCATCACACCATAAAATGCTTCATTCTGAAGGAAAAGATCATGACATTGGTACGAGAGGGAAAGATCATCATTGACGATACTAAGACAGCTAAGATAAACCATGCTAATGTCAAACTTGATCATAAAAAGGATTCAATTTCAAAAGTTCTACGTCCTGTGGTATTGCCAAAAATTGAAGAATATGTCATCATACTGCAGTTTGGGAGCTTTGAACCAGTTAAAGTTTCCGCCTTGAAGAAAACAACAAACACATCCAAGGTAGATGACTTCTTCAATTAAGAGAGCAGTGACACGTGGACTTTGATCGCTCTCAAAAGGCAAAAGCATCAAGGGACTTCTAAACTCCAACTTTTAAAAGTCGACACAAAATCAAGTACAAATCAGCTTCAACAATGCGAAAGCATGAAATCCAACACCAAATTGAAGTACATTAATGCTTCATCATAAAAGTTAGAAGGACAGTTACATTGATGGAATTCTTCCCTGAAATGCTCCTCGACCTACGAGCCTAAACTACAAGTTGAAATGCTCCTCGACGTACGAGCCTAAACTGCAAGTTACAACGCTCCTTAAGGTATGAGCATAAACTGCATATTACTACTGGCCCGCAAGAGTAAAAACTGTGTACGGCCCAAAAAAAACTCATCATCTTGAACTACGATATGACTTGATCCTTTTCACCGAGGTACATTTGAAGTAATCACTCTAAGCTCAGTTAAATGAGTAAAAAAAAAATATTTGGTGGCATTGCGTGATCATCACACTAGCTCTTTAAAATCATGTAGCTAGCACATGAGTTCAAATGCGTCACAAATGAGCAAAGGAGAAGATTCTTGAAGCCCTCTCCACAACAAAAGAAGAAGCTCGTAAACAGAAACTCCTACATTGAGTCATGGATCTTCAACTATGATCATTCCAAGTTGTATATCAAACATGCTAGATTTGGAAGTCAACTTCGGATATTAATCTAATCAATTCAAAAGGAATTTTGATTTGAATTTTTGATATGCGGTAAACTGAAGAATTCCATTGGTTTTGGATCAAGCGGCTTGCGATTCAACTTGAGTTTTTTATTCT
The DNA here is from genome assembly GCF_000226075.1 of Solanum tuberosum. Taxonomy (NCBI): domain Eukaryota; kingdom Viridiplantae; phylum Streptophyta; class Magnoliopsida; order Solanales; family Solanaceae; genus Solanum; species Solanum tuberosum. The sequence continues at coordinate 830,819 of NW_006239143.1, read as the reverse complement.
TGCGGTAGAGATAATTTTGTGTAATTCACTGATGCTTCAGTAAGTTACTCAAAATTAGGGGCATCTTTACCTACAACATCAGACCGGGATACCCTTCTGCTCAAAGCCCTACTTATGTTGAAATAGTGTACCCGCAAAGATCATGATGTGAACACTCCAAGCTCAAGAGAAAAAAAAATTGTTTTCAAGAGCGAACAAAGTTGAGGAATTGACATTATGGGCGTATAGTCAACTTGAAAAAATTTATTCTCATCAATTTGGAATGAATTTTGTTGTAACTTTTATAAATAGTGTTGTTCTTGATGCGCTCGTCACAATGAAATAAGAAACTCATAGTTTCATCACTCTTACATCGAATTTTGGACTTCACACCAAAGACGTGTTCCTCACATTGAAACAAGAATTTCATAGTTTCAGAATTTGAGCTAACTTTGAAAATGTATCTGTATTAATCTAGAAAGATTTTAACTTTGATTTTAATATATATTGTACATCTATGAGTTATGCTTCCAACGGATCACATCATTTCGATGCTCCTGCGCCGAGTTATTGATTTTCTCCCAAAGTAACTCAAAGCTGAAGAGTTGAGTGAGGCAGAATTGGAGCTAACTTTGAAAATATATTTGTACTAATCTGGAAGAATTTGGCCTTGATTTTTATATATGTTGTACGATCTATGAGTTATGCTTCCAATGCACCAAGAATCACATCATTTCGATACACCTACGCCGAGTTATTGATTTTTTCCCAAAGTTGCTTAAAGCTGAAGAGTTGAGTGAGGCAGAATTGGAGCTAACTTTGAAAATATATCTGTACTAATCTGGAAGGATTTTGGCCCTGATTTTTACATATGTTGTACATCTATGAGTTATGCTTCCAATTCACCAAGAATCACATCACTTCGATACTCCTACGCTGAGTTATTGATTTTCTCCCAAAGTTGTTCAAAATTGAAAAGTTGAGCGAGACAGAATTCGAGCTAACTTTGAAATATATTTGTACTAATCTGGAAAGATTTTGGCCGTGATTTTTACATATGTTGTACGACTATGAGTTATGCTTCTAATGAAATAAGAATCACATTATTTCGATGCTCCTACGCCGAGTTATTGATTTTCTCCCAAAGTTGTTCAAAATTGAAAAGTTGAGCGAGACAGAATTCGAGCTAACTTTGAAAATATATTTGTACTAATCTGGAAAGCTTTTGGCAATATTTTTACATATGTTGTACATCTACGAGTTATGCTTCCAATGGAACAAGAATCGCATCATGTCGAGGCTCCTGTGCCGAGTGATTGATTTTCTCCCAAAGTTGCTCAAAGCTGAAAAGTTGAGCGAGGCAGAATCGTGAGCTGACTTTGAAGCGATATCTGCACCAATCCACAAAGTCTTTGGCCGTGATTTTTACACATTGTGTAGTTCTTCGAGTCGTCTTTCCAATGGAAAAATAAAATCATGATTTCAATACTCCTACTTTGAGTTATGAATGTTCTACCATAATCATGCAAAGCTGTGAAACAAAGATATCAAAATTCAAAAGCAACTTCAGAATTTAATTCTGAACAATCTGGAAGAAATTTTGATATGAAACTTTGACATATTATAAGACATTGAGTTATATCTCTCTTGGATCAAGTGTATTGCAAATTCGTGGCTCCCACATTCGAAAATAAATATTTTCAAAGGTGTGCAAAGTTGGAATCACAAAGTGTAAGGAATTCGAGTTCCATGTGTTGGGATATACTATTAACTATGTAATTGTGTTATAGTTATTTTTATTTAATACCTTGTAAAGATTTTTTATGTTATTTATTTAATATAATAAAATCTTTGTTTAAATAGATCATTGTGTATATATGTGTGTCCATTGGTTATATAGTAGACAATTTTGTGTATGGAGCATTTTAACTCATACGCGGAAGATTAAAATTGTCGGTGCATATAAGTTATAAATTTATGTTCACGATCAAAGATGAAGTAGGACGAACATCTTGATGATCGTAGCACAAGATTAAATATAATTTGATCTTAATTATGAGGATGGTTAAATTCTAACTTCTTGTGCTAGTACATTTTGTATGTATTGAACGGACCAATTAGAGATTTTTTTTATGTTCGGAATATTTATAAATAAATTCTCTAGTCCACTACATGTACGTATACTCTTAATCTTGATGTAATTATTATAATCTATGTAATTTATTTTATTGTTTTATTTTTTTTATGTTCGGAATATTTATAAATAAATTCTCTAGTCCACTACATGTACGTATACTCTTAATCTTGATGTAATTATTATAATCTATGTAATTTATTTTATTGTTTTAATCTATTAAAAGGTGAGACTTTTTGATGAGTCAATAAATTCCTAATAGATTAGATAATGACAAATTACATTAGTGAAATAATAATTAGTTGATAGAACCGTGTCTCGGACCCGAGTTGAAGACACCCCTTTATGATTACTTATAAGTTTTCACGTGAAAACCCTGCAGGTGGATTTTAGATCCGTCACGTGAAATAAGTTAAGTAAATATAATAAAGGATTAATTTAGTCAATGAATTAAATTTTCAGAAAATTTTGATTTAATTGATTGGTGTCGGTAATTCTAACACGGGGGGTTAAATAAGATGTAGTGGTAGATTTCGAAATTAAATCGAGGAGTGCAATTACAGATCTTTAAAGGATGAATTATTTGAGAGTCAAATATTGAGTTAATGATAAAAACGTTTGGCCTTAAATGGATGAAAACGTTTTTTGTATTAATCTCAATTTATTCTCATTTTGAATGATCCTCTTGATTGCTCATTAAGGCTGAAATTTATTTTGGTTTTTCCTATTCATTCTTGAGTTGGAAAACTAGTATAAATAGGCTGGATGTGGCATGAAAGAAATCATCCTTTAAAACAAGTAATACTTGCCCACACAAGTAACTTGGTAGTAAAAATCAATCAGGAAATAGGAGAAGATCGTAGCTCTGGATCCTTGGCATCTGGACGACTTTTGTAGAAGTTTCAACAAGTTAGTCTTCTTCTAAATTCATTCATGTTATATTGTTTAGTCTACATGTAAGATTTATGATCCTGAATATAGCTTCCGTTGTGCATATTCTAACAGAAAGATGGTACATGGAGATTCTGCATGGATTATAGAGCCCTGAATGCAATCACTGGGAGAGACAGGTTTCCAATTCCAACCATTGATGAATTACATGGTGTTGTCTATTTTCTAAGCTTGACTTGTTGTCAAGCTATCATCAGATTCGGGTAAGGCCCGAGGATGTTTTCCATACACATGATGAGGATTACGAATTTTTAGTTATGCCGTTTGGATTGTCCAATGCTCCTTTGACATTTCAGGCCGCTATGAATGAGGTGTTTAGACCTTACCTCCGCCACTTTCTATTGGTCTTTTTCGATGACATTTTGGTGTACAGCTTAAACTGGATAGATCACACTAAGCACTTACAGTCGGTGCTACAAATTTTGCGCCAACACCAACTTGTAGCAAAGAGAGCCAAATGCCTATTCGGGCAGACCTCGATAGAGTATCTTGGGCATGTGATATCGATCCAAGGCCTTAGTGTCGATCAAAGTAAAATTAACGCCATCCAGCAGTGGCTTCCTCCTAAGAATATAAAGGAAATACACAGTTTTCTTGGCGCTATTATCGTCGCTTTATCCACCATTATGCAGCAATAGCAAGGCCTCTCACAGATTTGCTACGAAAATATGCATTTGTGTGGGATGTTACAACCCTCACTGCATTTGAGACACCGAAAGATAAGCTTAGTTTTACGCTGGTACTTGCATTGCCGAATTTCTCTCAAGAATTTCAGCTTGAAACTGATGCCTCTGGTCGAGGCATAGGAGCCGTGTTGTCCCAAATAAGGCATCCAGTAGCCTATATCAGCCAAAAATTAAGTACTCAGATGCAGGGGGCCTCCTCCTATCATAGAGAGAAGTTCGCCATCATTCAAGCAGTGAGTAAGTGGTGTCAATATCTATTGGGGCATAAGTTTACTATCTATACTGACCAGCAATCCCTGAAGAACTTAACCAATCAGGCTATTCAAACGCTGGAGCAGCAAAAATGGCTTAGTAAGCTTGTTGGCTACTATTTTCAGATCATATATTGCCCGGGTAAATTGAACCAGGCTGCTGATGCGCTCTCTCGCCTTACTGAGGCGGTCTTAATGGCATTTTCGCCCCTACATTGTAATCTTTGTCGTGTGTTCTTCTTCATTTTCCCCCCATCCTAGTGGACCAAGTGTTAGGGGTCTGAAGATTTTTTGGTTCACATCATTCGCCTCCATAAGCTTACTGGGGAAAAAGCGAAGAAGAACACTAGACAAATATTACAAAAATATAAGTCAAGGAACTTTGATTTCAAAAAACAAAGCACACATGATATAGTATAACATGTCTAAGTTCTCATATTGCTCAATATGTTAATTTATACTGACTCACTGATTAAAAAATTCCAAGTACAAATTAACCAAACTTAGACTTTAAGCCTAACTTGCAGCAATTACTAGTTTCTTTTTAAACTTTTTAAGAGATGGAATAACTTCAAAGCCAGAAAGTTCTGCAAGAAATATTTAGGTGGAGAAAAATAATCCGCTACATTGTGGTTGATGAGTTTCTATGGTCACAACTCTTTGAAAAAGTTACAACCCTTCGGAAAATATGCAGAGGATTACTAATGATAGATGAAAGTTGAAGGTAGAACATGTTTGGTGCCTCGCCTGAAAAATCCTAGAATCATTGATTCCTTGTGTTGATACAAGTATTTTATTCTCAGAGACCTCATCTCCCCATTTCACTTTCCTCTATAAGTTTGAGAACATATACCACTATATCTAAAAGGCTGCAAGCTCTGGCCATTTTACCAATTTCTACAGCAAGCATACTCTTAATTCCAAAGTAAAATATACCATCATTAGTAAAGTATACTTATTATGTCATATATAGTATGAAACCAGTTTAAGCAAGAATCACCAATTTCATGTATCAAATATTCAAGGAGGACTAAATCATACAGATCCGATGAAACATCGAAATATTGTACAAAAATACAATAGGGGTGATTAATTTCACAACTATTATTGTCTCGTAATTGTAGAAATGTTGGGTAAGTCTACTCATAGCTCCTTCAGGTTCGACCCTTCCCCTGACCCCACACATAGCGTGGGCTTATCACACCGGGCTTCCCTTTCTCGTCTTGTAAATGCAGTTGATCCGAGGACCGTAAAGCGTTTCAATGCACTGTACCACGACATGTACTCACTACGTTTGTAACGTTTGGTACCGTCTCTGTTCCAACCTTCCAGCTCATTCATTAGGACCTACAAATTCATAATATAAGAGCAGAGAAAGAGAAGTGAAGATGGGAAATTATTAAGGTGAAAAATGAAGACATTATAATACTGCAGAATACCTGTATAAAAGTCATGTTTTCGGGCATCTAATTTCACTGTCACCACCAAGGTCCGCGGATGGAAGTAACCAAAAAATTCAGAGATAAGGATTTTAGAGATGAGGATGTTGAGCAAACGTCATAAGGAAATGAGTCGGGAATCCACAAGCATGACTTAACTGTTTTATTAGAGCTATGAATGGTTATAGTGTTTGTTGGTTAAAGGACCACAATGATAAATATAAACTGCATTCCCAGTGGTGGTGGACAGCGGGCAACGACTATTGTGTGATGGTGTGGCATCCACAACTTTACTCTCGGTACAGGGTTGTGGTCTTACTCTGGATTTTTACTTACTAGCGATGCATGGGGCAGATGTTGTGCTTGGTGTTTCATGGTTGTCTATGTTGGGTCGGGAGAAAATGGTAGCGAATATGCTTAAAGAGGAAATTATTCAGGCGAGTATTGCTGGTTCGAAATAAAATATGGTACGTGCGTGGCGATTCTGAGTGGACTATACAGCCCTGAATGCAATCACTGTGAGAGACAGATTTCCATATTCCAACCATTGATGAATTACATGGTGCTGTTTATTTTTCTAAGCTTGACTTGTTGTCAGGCTATCATTAGATTCGGGTAAGACCCGACGCTGTTTTTTGTACACATGATGGGCATTACGAATTTTTAGTTATGCCATTTGGATTGTCCAATGCTCCTTTGACATTCCAGGCCACTATGAATAAGGTTTTAGACCGTACCTCCACCACTTTGTATTGGTCTTTTTCGATGACATTTTGGTGTACAGCTGTCACGCACCGAGCCTACACCCTGGGCGGGACCGACACTCAGAGACCATTGCTGGCCCCAAGCGAACCCTTGGCCTGGCTTTCTTAACTCAGCAGAAAATTAACTCAACAGAATAACTCAATGTCATGCAAAGACATAAAATAACTTAACTGATGAAATCTGGCCAAAAAGGCAACTCGAGTCTCAAAATAGAATATTTATATAAATACATAGATGAGAGACTCAATACTAACTGACTGACTGTCT
>NW_006239143.1:808724-823120 GCF_000226075.1 Solanum tuberosum | reverse complement strand
TTGGCACTCTGAGAGGCGCGGAGCGCCAGGCCAAAAACTTCAGAGAGGGCCTGCTGGCGCTCTGAGTGGCGCGCCGCCCCAAGGGCTGGGCTTCAGAGCCCCTCTTGGGGCGTGATGACAGGCGCGACGCGCCAATCCCCTTGCCTAGAAACTCGACTTTTCTCACTCTTTTCTTCAACTTTAAACCATCCTAACTTCAAAGGATCTAACCCCAAACACTAAGGATCATCATATCCCTCAACATACCATGGATTACAACTCAAAACACAACCCAATCATGTCTCACAACCAACAACAACTTCAACAACACAACTAACAACATCAACAACAACTAATAACTTCAACAACAAAATCCAATATTTCCTCAAATCATAAAATGAGCTTGGTGTGTGGGGGAAAGGATCAACCCACACAAAGAACTCACATACCTTGATAGGGATCACCCCCGACGATAATCCACGTTGATCTTTGACGGAAACTTGTTGATCTCCTCTTCTTTTTCTCCTTCTTCTCTTCTTCTTCTCTTCTTCTTCTCAAGCCCTAGCTTTTGCTCTTTTAAAATGGGACAAAATGATCCAAGGAGCAGCCCTTTACAACAATATAATCCCAAAAGAATTGGCTAGGGAAAAGACTAAAATGCCCTTAATTTTCCGGACGGATTCCCTGCCAACTGCCCAACTTTCAAAGGACATAACTCGCTCATACGAACTCGGAATTGAGTAAACTCGGTGGCGTTGGAAAGATCGTTCCAAGGGCTATGCAACCATAACTGGAACTACTCCTAACTCATCCTGAGCTAGGAGTTATGACCGCTCAAAGTTTGTAAAAAACTCACTGATTTCCACACTTAGCCAAATTTCCAGATTTTCAATTTTATTCCAAAAATGACTATTTTCGATTTTTAAGCCTCTTCATAGATATTTCAAATTACCGGATGTTACAACAGCTTAAACTGGACAGATCACATTAAGCACTTACAGTCGGTGCGACAACTTTTGTGCTAACACCAACTTGTAGCAAAGAGAGCCAAATGCCTATTCGGGAAGACCTCGATAGAGTATCTTGGTCATGTGATATCAATCCAAGTAAAATTAAGGCCATCCAGCAGTGGCCTCCGCCTAAGAATATAAAGGAAATACTCAGTTTTCTTGGCCTGGCAGGCTATTATCGTCGCTTTATCCACCATTATGCAGCAATAGCAGGGCCTCTCACAAATTTTACGAAAATATGCGTTTGTGTGGGATGTTTGTATTCGAGACATTGAAAGATAAGCTTAGTTCTACGAGGTACTTGGCATTGCCGAATTTCTCTCAAGAATTTCAGCTTAAAACTGATGCCTCTGGTCGAGGCACCAGAGGCATAGGAGCCGTGTTGTCCCAAATAGGGCATGCAGTAGCCTATTTCAGCCAAAAATTAAGTACTCGGATGCAGGGAGCCTCCAACTATCATAGAGAGATGTTCACCATCACTCAAGCAGTGAGTAAGTGGCGTCAATATCAATTGGGGCATAAGTTTACTATCTATACTGACCAGCAATCCCTGAAGAACTTAACCAATCAGGCTATGCAACGCCGGAGCAGCAAAAATGGCTTAGTAAGCTTGTTGGCTACGATTTTCAGATCATGTATCGCCCGGGCAAATTGAACCAGGCTGCTGATGCGCTCTCTCGCACTACTGAGGGGGTCTTAATGGCATTTTCTTCTAGGATTTGTAATCTCCAACATGAACTAAGAGCACTCCTCTTTCCGGGCTGCTGGTAAGAGGTCTACTAGTTTGGTTGGACTTCAACACAGATCTGTCATCTGCCCAACCAGTAATACTTGGCTTCTGAATCCAACATGACAGAGCACATGTTATAATAAGGTCAACCACAAATACTTGCAAAAGTGATAAAACGTAATCAACCAACTATTATAGCATTCGATTCGACAATACACATACCATCCACATCACTTTCATCTACAAAAACTGAAATGTTCTCAAACAGTAGAAAACTTGGAAGAAAGGAATCACATTACATATAGAGTTGTGAATGGAAAGTAAATTCCACATCATTGCCTTCTTCCTTACATCAAGAGACCATTTCACACACAATATCAAAACGTAATCAACCAACTATTATAGCATTCAGTTAGACAATATAGTACCATCCACATCACTTGCAACTACATAAACTGAAATGTTCTCAAACAGTAGTAAACTTGGAAGAAGAATAACCATCCACATGGTGTCATAACACTAATACAGTTCAGTTCATATATCAAAAGTAAGATGCTGAAATCTTGAACAGGGTTCAAACTAAAGCTCAGGTGCCCATTCCTATCCTCTCGCGACACTCCTCTTTCCATTCAACGTTTCTTCTTGCCAAATATGCTAAACTCCGGCACCTGCAAATTAGTTCAGGAGAAACAAAACACAGTTAAGTTAGTTATTTGGCACAAGTGTGTTTCTTGCAAGAAAAAAAAAAGAAGCAGCATGTGATCATCATTCAGTGCTTTACCATTCCTTTTGGATTGCATGAAAGGACTTCTTCAAAAAGGTCAGGGATTCTTCTAGCAACATTGATGTAAAAGGTTTCAATAGAAGTACCAATGGTGAGATTTAAAACTTTAACCGTCATGAAATACTGTTCGTATCCTCCTATCATACAATTCGCTTTCTCAATCTTCAAAACCTTATACTTGAAAACCTGCAAGGAGGGATAGTAGGAGTGAGGGAGAGTTAAAATATCACAAAATGTAAAGCTGGAAAGGGGGCATACATACATTGAGCTCTTTCTCATTGTATTCTTGAATGGCACGGTTAGCTAGTTTCATCATTATCCCAAAGTCAGCGTCATCCTTGACATTCAAAATTGGTTCTATTTGAACTTCCCCACCGGGAAAATCATAAAAGTCGAAACCCTGTCAATTCAAACAAGCAAGCGAGACAACACAATATCAAAACTGGAAGAAACAATATCAATATCAATATCAAAGAGAATTCCAATGGATGGGCATAAGATACACAAGAATTATAATAGACGTGTCTTCAAGAGGAATCACTTGATAATATGAAATTCAACAAATAGGAACATTCAAAAGTTGGAATTAATTATAATTGTTAACCTAAAACTAGAATCTGACAAAAACGATTGGATACAAACAAAACAAAAAGAGGGCTGCAATCAAATTGGCAATGAAGGTAGCACAAAACAACAACAATTTAAGACTTTCTAGCAAAAAAAAAATGCTTCCTCCCATTGTGAATTACAACTAGCATTATTTTTCTCATCGAGGAGCTTCTCACTCCAATGAACTGTTGCTCCACTAGTTCACCACCATTGCTCCACCCACGAACAGCAAACCAAACTCCGAACTCCCCCCATTTTTTTCATTTTTGCTATTTCAAATATAGGAAGCAATATGAATGAAAGCAGCATAAATTGAAAAGGGAAAAGGAAACAAACATAGGATTCATGGATTTGTTGAAAGTATTTGATGCGAATTTGATCGATATACGGACGGTGCTCCTTCAAAGTACCAATTGCATAGCCGAGGTGAAGGTTCTCCTCGTCGTCGGGATGGAGAGGGGGCCTATTGCATAACTCGCAACCTTGTGGCGATTGCTCTACATCAAAAGCACAAAAACATCCCATTATTTTCCCACTCGCATCCCTTTTCCCATCACCACCAAATTTTGGCCCTAGACCCATCATCGTCCCCAATTCCGATTCCAATTTCAATTCCGCCATCGTGCCTTAGGGTATATGTTTTTTGCTTTTTTACTTTCTCCTATTTACCAAATACTACGGAGTAAAAGTATAAAATTGTCCCTTATTTTTGAGATAAGAATCAAATTAATCCTTGTCTTTTAACATGGAACACTAATACTCCTTCATGTTTCAAGAATTGGTACATTTTTAGTACCCTTCCAAATAACCGTCTAACATTCTAACGGTGTGTTTTTTTGGCACGTGAGAAAGACGACCATTGCTTACCAATTCTTTTCCTTCTTCTCCCTCAAACAGTATTCATCTATTCCTAAGAATGGACTATGAGGCCAAATAATCACTGCCCACTGGAACAATTGCTCAGCACCTTGTGTGCAAGAAACTTGTTTGCAGATGAACACCAACACCACAACACCAACATGTGTAGTATCCTCCCAATTAAATTTAATTGGGTATTCTAGTTATCAGTATGTTATCAACAATCAGAGGACAAACAATCTATCACATAGGACATTGAAGAAGACTCGATGATGATAAAAAGTATTTTACATTCATACAAACAAAGAATTTTACTTGTCGGAGACTTCCATTGAAGGGAGATAAACAAAAATTAAAAATAAAAAGAAAATATTCTTCAAAAACAACTGGATGCAACTCTCTTTATTTTGATTCCGTTTGTCTTATAGAAAAATCAGAGTCATGAACATAGGAATGGATGGATACTATTTGAGGAGAAGGGGGGAAAGATTTGGTTAGCAATGGTGGAAACAGAGACAGTCTTTCTCACGTGCAAAAGAAACTTCCGTTTAAATATTAAACTGTTATTTGGAAGGGTACTAAAAATATACTAATTCTTGAAACATAAAAGGACTATTATTGCTCCATGTTAAAAGATAAGGATTACTTTGATTCTTATCTCAAAGATAAGGGACAATTTTGATACTTTACTCCGTAGTATTTGGTAAACAGGAGAAAGTAAAAAAGCAAAAAGCATATACCCTAAGGCAGGATGGCGGAATTGAAATTGGAATCGGAATTGGGGACGATGATGGGTCTAGGGCTAAACAAACAAAAAAAAAAAATGATTTGGTTCCCTTATTTATTTCTAATTTGGATTTCCATTTGTATTTTTAATTCCAAAGTAAAAAGTTAGAATTACTATTTTACTAAATTAAAATTTAATTAATTATTTAATTAAATATAAATATTTTAATTACATAATAGTAGAATTTAAATCTTTAAGCCTTTTAATAATTAAATTATTATTTTCTTGATAAATGAGTACATTGATATTGTTTTTTATTATAATCTTAATTCTCAGTTATGATTGATAATCAATGTATATATCATCATCATATCATATATATTACTAATCATATATGAAACCATAGCGAAAGACAGACCTTCGCCGGAAAGAGCTCGCCGGAGTTGACTGTTCTTGAACCCCTTGTCTCTTCACTTTCCTAATTCATTCATGATTTTCACTTTCTGTTAATTAATTTTGTCTGATTAGCTTAGTTAATTAAGTTAATGGGCTGAGCATTTTGGGCTAACCCACTAACACACATTTGTAATTCTCTTCTTTTATTAATAAATCTGTGACCTAATTTAAATATATATATATATATATATATCATATATTATCTATCATATCATCATTTATATTTATATTTATATTATTAAAAGTGAGAAGCTCCAACCTTTAAAGTTGGACTACCATTTTACCTCTCTACTCAATAAAAAATTATAAAATATCTAATTAATTGAATATTAAATAAAAAGCTTATCATATAGTAAATGTTCAAAGTGGGAAAGTATTAAATAAAAAAATGAAATACGAAAATGTCCATAGAAAATTGCTCGACATTTTTACCCCTTTTTAAAGACTTAGACCTCATCTGTTTTCATTAAGATTAAGATATCTGACTCTTAATGCACATCTGAATATTAAGATATTGTCTCTAGATCTAAACACTAGATGATTAAGACTATTTGTTTTCCAACATCTGAATGTGTATAATTTATTTATTTGTAAACATAATAAATATATATATTTCTCGGGTAAAAAGTAATTAAATATTAGAAAATATGAATTTAATAAAATTAAATTATTATTTGATAAAGTATAAAATATTTATGTTCGCTAGTAATGATAAAGATAATTTATAACCATGGTCATGATAATAGTTGGTCTTAGATGCTAGTAATAGTAATGGTGATGGTAAAGAATACGAGCACCAAAACCATTGAAGGTTAAAGAATTATAAATATGTCATAATCTTATCGAGTATTCTTTACTAGACTCTACATATTTATCCATGATCTATTTTCTTTATTGATTCTTAATGATTATACTAATTCACTTTTAAAATGCTTCATCATAAGAATACGTGGAAAACATCAAACACATGAAGTGCAAGGAAGGTTTATAAGATTGAGGCTATGTAACGACCTGATTTCGTCGTTAGGAAAAAGCCAATGGAGAAAGAATTGGGGCTAGAAAACTTTTTGGTAGTAACTTGGGAATTCCAAACCTAGTCCAGATTTGGACGAAATCTGAGTCAGTGAGTGTTGTGCCGTAATTTTACTAACCCTTAGAAAAATCACTATTTTGAAATGTTCCAAGTATAAAACAATTTTAAAAAAATACTTAGAAAAGAGTCGCCACTTAATTTTTTAAAGAAATTAAGAAAACTTATAATTTTCAAAGATTCAAACAGAAAAAATCATTTGAAAATACCAAAGAGGGTTCGGGGTTCAATTTATACTTCGAGAAGCGTTTAAGCATTCGAAGTGTCCGCTAACATGCGGTTGACCTGCGATTTGATTAAAATATATTTTGACTATTTTTAGAAAATAAAGAATAAAAATGATTTAGCATAAGAATAGTAAATTACCATATTTTATTAACTTTGAGAAAAATAATTAAGTAAGTGATGCATTTTATTTTCAATTTTTTATTTTTTAGAGAAAGGAATACAAAATGAAACATTTGACTCGAAAATAAGTGATTAGAATATTAATAATACTAGATTAATTGGAATTTATTTTATTCATTTTTTGAAACAATAATTTAAACCCATTTAAGATTAACATTTTTTTTTTTAGTTTATTTGAGAAAATACTTTAACTTACAACAATTTTAAAATGAATGAAAATGTGATTAAGTGAAGAGGCGTTAAAACATATCTCTTAAGAACAAAATGTTTAACTTAATTAGAAAGTATAATTTGATCCACATATTTGATTAATAAAATAAAAATATATATATTAAAAGTTAACCAACACAAAGAAAATAACTTATCTTTTGGGGAGTCTAATTAGGTTAATTAAAAATTATAAAGTTAGAGTTAAACAACAAACAACAAATAATCACAATTAAATAATTTAAAGAGTAAGGGAGAAAATGAATTTGGGCCTCCTTTTGGGCCAAATTCGCTGGAATTTTGGGCTAATCCAATTCCCTTTTTGCGTATACACTGGGCGTATATCAGTGTATATGAGCATATAAATCAGCTCTTTTCATGTATATCTTGCTTCCAAACACGTATACTTCGTCCCATCCCTGTATTCCTACGTTTTTTAGCTGTATATCGCTATAGTGAGTGTATACTGCTGTATACAGCCCATTTTTGAGCCTTCCGGAACCTGTATGTCAACTCCAAAGGCTTGTTCTTCGATTTTTCAAGATTGGATTACTCAATAGAAGAATTTTGGGCCTTTATGACCCTCTCAAAATACGAAGGGAGGAAAGACGGGAGCCCATGGGACTCATCCGAGGGAGTTCATGCAAGAAAAGAAGGATAAAGATTAGTAATCATTCATATCACATGTAAACGGATCAAAACTGAATATTACTATGAATATTATGGCTTTCCAGATTGTTAGCAAACACTCATTGGCCCTAAAATGATGATGCTCTACTAGTACACATGTTGACTAATATCATGTGAACAAATGGGAGCTTTGGAGACAATTTCCTAGTGAAGACAACTGGACAAATATTGTATTTCCAGGTCACTAGGCCAACATGCTTTTATACTAGTACTAGTTATATATAAATGTCAACAACACAGTAAAATAAAAATAGTTCAACCAATATCACATGCCAATGGTCCCATAGATCAAAGTGATCAGGACAAAATCACCTACCACTAATCTGTAGCAAGCAAGATTTATTCTTTGTTCTAATCTTTTATTCTACACTTTCCATAATAAACTTAATCACTAAGAGATTAACAAGCAAGCTTTAACCATCACTAATAAAAAGAGAAAAGAAAGCTATTGCAAGTTCTCAACACCAAATTTGATAGATTCACACCCTTTGGTGCAAAAATTTACACTTAAACAAGACCCGATCTATAACCATGCTTGCGACAAATTACAAATTAATATGCATAATTATGTAAAATTTATTAAGACAAAATGAAAAAGTAAAATCTGGACAGCCAAGGCTTGTATGACCCTGAACTATGGTGAGAAATTTAAATTGGAAACATTATAGAAGAGCATTTCAGAATTAGCAAAAGAAACCGACAATGACTAAGTTCGCATTAGGGCCGATTCAATATTCATGGACAGAAATACTTATGCTAATGTCCAAATATTTCATAGCAGTAGACACATGGGAAGAACATTTTTAGCTAAAATCATCAACACAATTAAGTTCTAAACTATGAAAACCCAATAATACTATGATTAACTAGCCAAGAGTTGATAAAGGAAGTTGAAAAACATAGAATAAAGATGAGAAGAGTTCACCTTTTTTCCGGGCAGGAACTGGGACAGGTACAAGCCAAGCAGCGACTTCCGCACCTCCGATAAGAGTTTTCGACCAAGGAATACGGGAAGCTTAAAATGAAAGTTCAAGAATGGAAATCTCTAGCCTAATAATTATAGAAATCAAAACTCTTCTTAAGAATTTATAAATCTGTATTGTGCCTCTGTTTCCCTGGTCTTCTCTTAATTCTTAAGACTTTTCCTCTCTAAAACTTAATACCCTCTAATATTTAATGATTTTTTTTTAGCTTGTTTTTGCCTCAAAACTAATGTATTTCTATGTATCTTTCCCTCAAATTGATTCAAATTCCTCTCGAAAACCTCCTCTCTCAAACACTGACTGGTCGAGATTTTATATAGGGGAAAAGAAAATCATTTTTAGGGGGAAATCGGATGGAAAGAAAGAATTTGAATTCGAAATTCAAGTTCCCTTTTGGATAAGGTTGCTGGATTTCTGCAATTTGGTGGGATTTTTCGGATTTTCTGGGATTTTTGCTGGATTTTTGGGTTTGTCGCGTGAAGAGGATGAAGCAGTGGGGTCGGGTCGTTCAATTTTGCAGTAGGTTTGTACGTATTATGTAATGTATGCTAGGTCTTTTTTGTGTTGTGGGCTGAATGAGTTTGGGAATGTATATGGATTTGGTATGGGTTGGTATTGTTGGTGGGCTACTGATTGCAGGTAAGGCCCAAAGTGGTTTTGCAAAGGGTTGGAATAAATTGATTATGTTTGGCTAAGATTGTAATTGAATAATAGTCCAAATAAATTTCAATTATAACCAAATTGAATCTAATCGGTGTATTTGGTCAAAATTTAAATAAGACGAATTAATATAAATTTATTAATGAGCTTCTTAACATTAACGAGATAAAATAATTAAGTTAATAAATAATTTAAAATATAAACTACTATATAACTAAACTAATTAAAAATATTTAATTAAAACAAAATCTTTTTGAGACGATTTTTGAAAATTTATAAACTATACTAATTATATACAAAATTATATAAAACATATATATTGCTTAAAAATTATAAAAATGATAAAATTAATTAAAAGAAACTTGAAAAATATTTTTAATTTTTTATAAAACTAATTATTCCAAATCGTTCGAAATTGAAGAAGCTCGATGATTAATTTATATTGTGGAGGTCCAAAATTGGGTGTCAACAGTGAGAACTAGGGAAATATGGTGATGAATGAGAGATTTAATTATTATTTTATTTACGTGAGTAGATAGCCAAGAGGTTAAGAAACCTGTACGACTTTGCAGAATTGAATTCGGGAGAGTAGAACTCCCGAAATCGATCTTGGCGTGAACAGTATTTTCTGAGTGTCATTGATTGAAGGTGTGTTGTGAAATGGGGGTTTAGGGAATAATTAAAATAGTTTATTGTTTTGTGCAAACCGCTGGGACGGGATTTCTACCGCCAGGGCGGGGCCGCTGTGGCGGGGTGAGGACCATTGTGGCGGGTTTGACGCGACTTAAGTCGGAAATAAAACCCCAAAACGTCTTTATTCTGCACTTTTCTACTTTGAGAGCTAGGAGACAACCCCAGACAAGTTCTTGACAGTTTTTCGTCATTCTTGAGGCTAAAGGTAAGATTTTAACTTCCCTAATTCGTTTTTCGATCCGTAGAACCTATTTTCTTGGGTTATTATCGATGGGGAAGGGTTTTGATTTGAGAATTATGGTGGAAAAAGCCCTACTCTGGGTATGGGGGATCAATGGTTTGGTGTATGGTTATTGGGTTTGTTATAATCCGGATAATTGGACCTTTGATTGTTGATCCCTGCTTATATTAATCGTTTGTAGACCTAGAACAAGCGGAAAGAATCCGGAAAGAGAAGATTCAAGTGCCTTAAGAGATTCAAGCTTGGATTCGAGGTAGGTGATGGTTGTGATTTCATGAGTGTGTGATATATGCTTGTTCTTGCTTCATTATGATGCATGTATGTATGTGAATGTTGCATTGTTGATCACACTAATTGTATGAGTACGAACGAATAACTATATGCCATGAATCACTTCTTGATTGTATGATTATTGAGAATATACTTGTGATTGTGATTGTGGTGTGTTGAATAGATCGGTTGCCACGTTCCGGCATAGCTAATTGGAATCGGTTGCCACATTCCGATATAACTAACTGGGATCGGTTGCCACGTTCCGGCATAAATATGGGATCGGTTGCCACTTTCCGGCATAAACATTGGATCGAATACCACGTTCCGGTATGCTAACAGTTTGGGTTATGGAATGGGTTTGGGTTCCATGAGAGGACCAACTAATAAATGTATATTGTTGAAGTATGTGATATTCAATATTGTATATGTTTGGTATTTCGTATGATCTTAATGTTGTATTAAGTTTGTCCTCTATTGCCTCTATTGTCGTTGGCTTTTATGGACTTATCTATGCCATCCACCAGGTATGCTGGATACTACTCTACATGCTTCCGCAAGGAAGCTGGTTCACATGGCCGCGACACACTTGGAATTTTTAGAGTCCACCAGTTTGAGAAAGTGGAACAGTTTTGTCTGACCAGTCCAAATGGCAATGACTCCTGGGATATGCATGAGGAGATGATTAAAAACTCGGAGGAAATCTTTCAGCAGGTACATCTAATTTTCTCGTCCATTTTCTGGGATATTGCCCTTCTGTTAGAAGCATCTTTAAAGCCTTGAACCTGCTTAAATAATCTAGCCTAATCACGCTGTCACATTTAGCCCATCTGTTTCTTATATATATGTTTTAATTGCGCAATAAAATTATATTCCTAGTTTAGCTACTTTCACATCAAAATTGTTTGCTTAAGTGTCTCATTCTGTTAAATTCTGCATTTTTTTGCTTAAAGGTATAGAGGTAACGAATAATTGAGTTGCAAAATGATCTGTCAACTGTATAATGAAGTCCTTCAGATGAGTCCCAGAATCTATTGTGCTCTATACTATCTGGTTTTCTAGTGTTATGTGCACTACATCGTTTTCCCATCTTAATAATATTAATATTGTTCTTGTCGGGATCAACTCATTATTCTCGTTTTTTCACCAGAGGCATCCACCTCCATTCTTTGGTACTACAATGATTGGACTAATTCAAGTACTGTTAGAATAGGGAAGATGATTCCTGCATCTAAAAGCTTGAGCACTTTCTTTTGCACTACTTCTTCCAACTTTTCATTATGATTGTGTTGTGGTTGTCCACTAGTTTAGTTTCCTCCAGCAGGATCGATTCCTAGAATATCTTCTCATATTCGTGTTCCAACAACTGGGGGATTGAATTCTGTCCAATAGGCATCCCCTCCAGTTTGTCCAGTGGGCCTTTAAAATGCTTACACGTGTACAGTTAAATGTTGAATGGACTGGATTAATTTTATTAACTTAAACATTCTAACCACAGTTAATAACCTCTGCATACACCAAAGAACAAGTAGGTATGGCAGCTCTGATGAGCCCGATTCCAATTGCCCAAGTCTCGAATCTCAAAGTTGTTAGATCAATAAATCCTCACTTTTTCTTAAAATTTGGAATATAATTGTACATATAAAACCCCATACCAAATTAAAGATTCTCTAATTTACAAAAACCTCAAGCTGCACACTTATAATGACTGTTGAAATCATCAAATTGTTCAATATTGAGGAAAATTGGAAACTTAGTCGGCCTATTTGGATTGACCCATTAATTGCTCAGTGAATGGAAGAATAAAGCAAACTGAAAGTGGATTCTTTAGGTGGAGAAGGTGGTTTGATGGTCGACGACGATGCTAGTCGATTAACTAAAAATTAGATAGAAAACGTGGAGATTGAGAGAAACATATGGTGCTGGAGGAGAATGGCTTTGCTCTGCTCGGCTGCAACAGTCCACTGGTGTTAATTTAAGTCTATGCCACTCAAATTCCTGAAATTTCATAACAAAAATATATCAATTGCTTTTTGTGTTACTTCTTCTCAAGAGATTTGGTTACACCAACAAAATGAGTTTTTGCCTCACGGAGAAAGCATTTACCTTGACACCATGAGAGATGAAGGGAGAAAGAGGTTATTAACTGTGGTTAGAAGGTTTTAGTTAGTAAAATTAATCCAGTCTATTCAATATTTAACTGTAGCATTTTAAAGGCCCACTGGACAAACTGGAGGGGATGCCTACTGGACAGGATCCAATCCCAACAATTGGATATCTATTTTAATTGAGATTGTCAATTCAAGTCATTTGAGCCTTGCACCTCCACTCAACATTTTTTAAATTTTTAATAAATAATCACCACAACAGAATAGTGGCAATTAACTAACTGCACCAATTTATATTCTAAAATCACT
The DNA here is from genome assembly GCF_000226075.1 of Solanum tuberosum. NCBI lineage: Eukaryota > Viridiplantae > Streptophyta > Magnoliopsida > Solanales > Solanaceae > Solanum > Solanum tuberosum. Next base: position 810,308 of record NW_006239143.1, on the reverse strand, counting down.
TATTAAACTTAGTCTTAGATGCTCTCTGCTGGCGATCTCTCTCTCTCTCAACCAAATCTCTCTTCTTGTGATTTCTAGGGTTCACTCTAATTATGGTATAGTAGAGAGGCTTATATACTTGAATCAGCCGTTCGATTTTTTGTTATTGATGGTTTGGAATGACAATAATTACTTTTCTCTTTTGTTGGTGTTTAGTTGAATAGAATGCCTACCTTCTACATAGGACAAAAATCAGGAGGCGTTCAAAGCTAAGAATGAAGAGGTTTTCAAAACCTGCAGTAAACATCGATTATGAACCAAATTTGTACAATATCAACATGAGTACCAACTTATGCTCAAGTTCAAAGTCTCGATAAAACTAAGTATCATCGAAAAAGCAAGAAAATACATCAATGTTTTTCTTAAACAGAATGGTTCCTTATTTTTAGGTTTAACAGGATTTCATATCCATAAACAGAAAATTATTATTGTCCTTTTCAAAGCATTACCTCATAAAACATATTAAGGTTCTGCTCATTGAACCAAAAAATCACACATATATATATACGAGTAGAACTTAGTGCTAGTAACAAGTGGAGATGATAATTAACCAGCATTCATTCCATACAAATTTGCAACTACCTGATGCATTTTTCTTTCATTTTATACGGAACTAAACGTGTGCACATGAAATGAATCTCAACTGGGATGTCACACTATATAATCTAATTCATACTCTTACACACCCCTGCTTTGAGAAGAAAGAATGTTGATTTCGTCTAAGATTTATATATTTTCAGTTAAGTGATGCTCAGTATTTTTCTTTGGGATAATGTGAAATTTATGTTATATTGGAAAAGAGCAAAAGGCACCTCTTTACTGATAAAAAGAAACAAAGAATGGATTGGCTTAATACATGATTTGAACCGCTAGCATCTACTCAGGGCCGTCTCAACAAGTTTGGGGCCTAAAGTCAAACATTATAAAGAGACCCTATTTTTTTAGTTGAATAATTATAATATAGAAGTGTAATCCTACAAATAGGTCTGGAGAGGCAGGATATATGTAGACATTATGAAGTAAGAATGCAAATAATGTAAATTTTCAATGAAAATTATATAATATAAAGTTGGAATGATAAAACTTTAAAAATATGATGATATTAAAATAGTGTAGCGATGAATTTGATAAGTTAATAAATAATATTAAAATAGTGTTGATTAATTTTAGTGCTTGAAATATGAATAAGACACCAAAAACAATTTTGTCTTTTTATAAACACACAACAATAGATATCACATAATGTAGAATGTTTGAACGTTTGACAGACTTAAGAATATTCAATAATGAAAAATAAGTATAAGAACACAATATTGTTGGTTCATGATAATCGTCAAAATATAAATGAGCTAGACAACAAAATAGATAGTCACATGCGAAATTAGAAATGATACAACAATTAACTAGCCACATGAGAATCTAGAAAAGACACTACAATCAACTAAACAATATTCAATTTCTCAATTATATTTTCTATACAAAAAATTATTTTCAAAGTTATCAGTACATGAAATTTTTTTAACAATATATATATATATACACACA
>NW_006239143.1:770284-807993 GCF_000226075.1 Solanum tuberosum | reverse complement strand
TAGTGTAATCCTACAAATGAGGTCTGGAGAGGCAGGATATATGTAGACATTATGAAGTAAGAATGCAAATAATGTAAATTTTCAATGAAAATTATATAATATAAAGTTGGAATAATAAAACTTTAAAAATATGGTGATATTAAAATAGTGTAGCGATGAATTTGATAAGTTAATAAATAATATTAAAATAGTGTTGATTAGTTTTAGTGCTTGAAATTTTAATAAGACACCAAAAACAAATTTTGTCTTTTTATAAACACACAACAATAGATATCACATAATGTAGAATGTTTGAACGTTTGACAGACTTAAGAATATTCAATAATGAAAAATAAGTATAAGAACACAATATTGTTGGTTCATGATAATCGTCAAAATATAAATGAGCTAGACAACAAAATAGATAGCCATATGCGAAATTAGAAATGATACAACAATTAACTAGCCACATGAAAATCTAGAAAAGACACTACAATCAACTAAACAATATTCAATTTCTCAATTATATTTTCTATACAAAAAATTATTTTCAAAGTTATCAGTACATGAAATTTTTTTAACAATATATATATATATACACACACATCTTTGAGAGAAAATGGGAGCCCCAAAAAAATTGAGGCCCCAAGCGATTGCTTTAGTGGTCTTATGGTTGAGACGGCCCTGCATCTACTTTCAAACCATTCACATGTACTCTTTGTTGTGAAGCTCATCAAATAAGTATGTTCTACGCTTTTAGGGTCGAAACACTAAACCTTGCAAGACAAGTTAGCTAATGATGTCTCCTTCATCTGACGATGATAGCAGAATCTGAAAAACATTGAGATCTCCAAAAAAGACAGACAAAACTAGGAGAAGGAATATAATTAAGCAACAACCAACTCGATGAATCTGAAGTAGCAGATCTGCAAGACTCGGTTTTTCTTTCTTCTTTCTCAGTTTAAAGAGAGGAGAAGGGTATTTTGAATCTCGACCAACAAGCATAGCACGGGACAACGCCAAGCATAGCGAGTTGATGTTGAAAGCAATAGTGGAGTAGAATATTAGCTTGGATGTAGAGAAAAGATGGCATGGGAAGAGATTGGGAACAACATTTTTAGTGGATACTCAAGACGGCAAAAGGGAAGACCACTACACCCAAAACCATCTTTAGCACCAATTAATTAAGAGCAACTTTTGTTGGGTTATGAAGGTGAATATGGCGTCATGCGGAAGCTTATAATTTGTAAATTATACGACACATAAACCTATACTAAAAGACATATTATTATTATATCATATGACCAATTGGCCCACATAATCAAAAACTAATTAAAAAAAATTAAAACTGTAGAGAGTAAAAATCTCTCCATAAACAAAAGTCTCTAAACGACTACATTGTGGATTCTATTGTGTTATGCTATGAGAATAAGGATCTTCAATTTATAGATCTCCAAACTATTCCTCTAAGGAAAGAATAAACCAAATATGAAAGAAAATTATATTTTCCTTTCAGAAAAAGTTCAAGCATTTATGATAATACTTTGACTTTTCTTTAAAGAAAAATAAATAAAATAAACTTCAATTAAGGAAAGAAAATCAGGGCAAAACCCTAACAAATCTCCCCTTTTGGCTGGATTTTCTTGACAAAACTTGATCCACCTTCTTCACATGCATGATACTTTTCATTCTTCACATAGTCTTCATCACTGCTGCTTGTCATGGTTAAAATAAAGTTTAAAATATATTGGTTAAAAATGGTTTTAAAATATTTTATTTTTATTTTCAAAGATGCAGTAACAGGAATGTTGAAAATATGGTTTTAATCTTTTCTCCACATGTAGCTGGACAAAAATTTTTTTTATCATCAAATTAGTTACAAATTGATTTGAAACTACTTGAGTTTGTCTTCAACCTCATTCAAGCATTAGATCATTGAACCATCGGATCTTTGAACCATGTGTTCTGATACCACTTGTTGGGTTCAAAAGGGTGATTAGGACATCATGCGGAAGCTTACAATTGCAATCAAGACGGTGATAAATTAGATGACAAATAAAACTATACTAAAAGACATATTATTATTATATCATATGACCAATTGGCCCACATAATCAAAAACTAATTAAAAACATTAAAACTGTAGAGAGTAAAAATCTCCCCATAAACAAAAGTCTCTAAACGACTACATTGTGGATTCTATTGTGTTATGCTATGAGAATAAGGATCTTCAATTTATAGATCTCCAAACTATTCCTCTAAGGAAAGAATAAACCAAATATGGAAGAAAATTATATTTTCCTTTCAGAAAAAGTTCAAGCATTTATGGTAATACTTTGACTTTTCTTTAAGGAAAAATAAATAAAATAAACTTCAATTAAGGAAAGAAAATCGGGGCAAAACCCTAACAACTTTCATATATAGCAAACACAAAAATCATATTTATATGTTATAGTTATAGTTTGCATAATTGTGCTTCATAGCAAACATAAATATGTATATATTTCGCTATACATATACAAAAGAAAGCAGTTGTATATAATATGTTTCTGTTTCGGTATACATATACAAAAGACCAATAGTATAATCTGTATTTGTATAAAGCGAGAAAGAGAGAAAGGCAAAAGAGAACTGGGCAGGGAAATATTTGTATTGTATAATTATAAGTGTATAGGACGGAGATATATGTATTTACATGTGTATATACAATTTTCTCTCGTTTTATACAAATAGAAACGCAATTTATACATTTATGTTTGTATAAGCGAGAGAGGCAAGGGAGAGACTGGCGAGCGAGATCTGAGAGAGGGGAACGGAAATATATGTATATATACAATTTTCTCTCACTTTATACAAACACAAACACATTTTATACATTTGCGTTGTTATAAAAAGCGACAGAGGCGAGGGAGAGAACGAGAGTGGCGAGCAAGATTCACCAGGAGAGAGGCGAAATAACAACAGTTTGCTATGGGTACAATTAAATCAAATTATGTTTATAACATTTAATTTGAATTAATAGTTTGCTATTAAATACAATTTTCCCATTAATTCATCGCAATAGCTTAATTGCCACTAAATATGTATTTTTAGCGCTAATTAGCACTCTTTGTATATGTCCCTAAAGCGTCTAGCGGCATTGGATCTAATGACACTTAACTAATGTCCGTAAAACTTTAACACTCTTTATTAATGTGTCTATTTATTGTCGTTAAAAGTTATTTTTATTGTAGTAACACCGGACGAGAAAGACAATCTTTCTTTTCTCGTGGACAAGCTTGGCCGCAAGAGTTGAAACTTGGAAGGTTTAAGTAAATAACAAGAAGTTCAAATTTTTTACATTAAGATGTAAAAACTATTTATATGATTAGATCATTTAATACTATAATTAGAGAAATATTTTTAGAAGAATTAATTGCTAATTCTCTAAAGATAGTAACTAATATTTTAACACATTTAACCAATTGTGTGAAAAAAGATATAAATTGTTAACTTGTTAGAAGTGTGGCTTCTTACAAACTAGTGAGGAAAAATTTGTGTTGTGCACGGGTTCAATATTTGTTCATATCATTGGGATGTTCATAATTGAAGTATTTTCCTTCAATGATGATCGTCAATTTTGTTACTCAAAGTAATTACAAAATTTATTCAAATATCACATTTAAGTAATAAAGCTATAACTAAAGGGCGTAGCTAAACTGGGTTGCACAATTTTTAAAAAAAATTATACTAATTAAATTAAGGCGGAACAAAGAAAATAAAAAAATAATTCTTCTTTTACTTTCTTTTTTTTCAAAACACTCTTACTGAAGTAAATACGTCAACGAATTATTGTCTGTTTCAGCCTCTAACTCCTTAAGGGAACACTAGAACTTTATTTTTTTTTAAAACATTCAATTACCCAAATTAAAGTTTGAACGGTGTTATAATCGAGAGATAAATATTAGACTATCGAACTAAAAGATAGATTGATTAAACAAAAAAAAAAAAGGAAAAGCAATTGTCGAAGAGAGAGGATTTTGATAACAAGGACAATAGACTGAAACAAGCTATCCTTGCCACGTTGGATCTTTTGTGGCAAAAATAGGTCCCATTACGTTACGTTTTTCTTTTCGATTTTGATTTTTTTTTACGTGGTGTTCAGAGTTCACATTAAAGTTATCACTTAATTTGAACAAACTCAAAAATATCTGATTAAAAATGAAGAAATTTCGCTAAAAAAAATTAAACTAAATTTTCTCATGTAAAATTAAAATAACAAAAATATTATTGAAAAGGCGTTTTTCAATAAGAATTTGAGACTCTGGTGTTTCAACTTGAGACTTGAAAGGGAATAAATATAAATATGGTAATTTATAATGTTTTATAACTTATAAGAATTATAATCCTATTAGGTAAGGAATATTATTGCCCTTTTTAAATTAGGATTAACTTAATGTTATTTCTCTATATATGATTAAAAAAACAAAAAAGGTCATATTATATTTGAAGACCACGAAAATTCTCTGAAAATGTTGGACATAAATCTCTTCAGAAAGAATCCAGAAATTATACGTGAATCCCAACGTCGTCGTTTTGGCGACGTCACTCTCGTGGATCAGGTCATTCAACTCGACAAAGAATGGCGTCACAGTAATTCATCTTTCCCTTTTTTTATTTGAGTTACGTATAAACAATATAATTTTCTGTCGAAAGAGTTCGCCCTGTTTTTGTGTGTAAATTTGGCGTTAAATAGTTTGTTTATCTCTATGTAATGTGTTATTCTGGAACGGGCCGGGTAGTGCTCTTAACGGGGCAGGACAAGGTAGGATAGGACCGACGGGGCATGGCAGAAGACAAGTTGGTTCGATAAATATTACCCAAGAAACTATATGCTCCCTCCTTCCAATTTATATGATTTTATTCGGATTTCGAATTTGTTTAAAGTATGCATTCGGATATATAATTTTTAAGATTTTTGAAAAGTATTTTACATATTTAATAAAGTCACAAAAATTAATAATTTAAAATATTTGTCAAAGTTACTTTTTTTTTCTCTCGAAATGCCGAATTACTAAAGATTAATAACAATATTAGCAAATTGGATGATGATTTGATGGAAAACTGATGGTAATAAGTTATTGTTCAAATATTTGGTGGAGAAAATCAAAGGGATGAATATTGGTGTATATTTCAGGGCAGTTTGAGCTTGATAACTTGCGGAAAGATTTCAAAAAGATCAGCAAAGAAGTTGCCAGGCTAAAAAATGTGAGTGTTCTATTCAGTTGTTCAATTTTTCATCTGTCCAATTATTCAATAAAGAAACTTGACTTTCTGAGATAAGAACTATTAGTTGAGTGATCAGAGCAGATGATTAGATTGTAGCATTATAATATGTATTATGTACGTCTCTCTAATGTTTATATGTCATGGTCCTTTTCTAATTGAATCGTGTTCGTTTCCTTTTGATGAAGTCTGGTGAGGATGCAAGTCAAAATATTAAGGACACTGCAAAGAACAAGCAACAAATTGAAAAGAAAGAGGCAGAGGTACAAGAGGTTCGAGCCACTTTGTATTCAAAGATGGAAATCATTGGTAACCTTGTGCACGATTCGGTGCCAATTAGTAATGATGAGGTATGTGGATTTGTTGGTTTTTTTTAGTGAAATACGCGAGCTTAAAATAAAATCTTCTGTTTTAACAATGATTATTTTGTAGGCAAATAATGTTATAGTCCGGTCATGGGGAGAGAAGCGGACTGAGAAAAGTCTGAAAAACCATGTTGATCTCGTTAAAGATCTCGGAATTGCAGACATACCAAAGGGTAAGGGCTATATATTGAGCTTATGGGATTATGCATCTTGCATGTGAACTTGTTTTATGGATTGCGCTTCAGCATTTTATTTTGAAAAGTGAAAGTCTAAACGCTTCATATTATGTTGTTTTGTTCATTGGTATAATGACTTGCAAGATTAATGCAAAGATATCTGAAATGTATAGGTGCAAACGTTGCTGGAGGAAGAGGTTACTATCTGAAAGGGGCTGGTGTACGTCTTAATCAAGCGTTGATTAATTTTGCTCTTGATTTCTTGGAAAAGAGGGAATATACTCCATTGCAGACTCCGTTCTTCATGAGGAAAGATATTATGGCAAAATGTGCTCAATTAGCTCAGTTTGATGAAGAACTTTACAAGGTATATATCTCTCTCTCGGTATGTTCAGGTACATGGACTCAATAGACACTCATAGTGCAGTTCATGCCAATAATTAGTTTGGCGTAACTGCCTTAGAAGGCCTTTGAAAACAATGTTAGTTTATTTGGAGGATCGCTTCAGTTCTGTTATAGTGAAAAATCTCCAATATACTCTTCATTCGTACAGTAACTCTTATCTTATGTTTTGATAGGTAACTGGTGAAGGAGATGATAAATATCTGATTGCCACCGCTGAACAACCTCTGTGTGCTTATCATTTGGATGACTGGATTCATCCTTCACAGCTTCCGTTAAGGTATTGTTTCTTGGTTCAGTTCTCCACTTTAACGAATTGAATCTGATGCATAGTGATCATCTATCAAAGAATGGGGCTCGAGTTATCATATAATTGAAAAATCAGGAGCAATTTACTTACAATACTTAGTTGACATTCATAAAAAGCATCTATTGAATGATGCAGTTTTCACATATCTTTTTGCCTATCGCGATAATGTTTTATTTGCTTTGAACAATAGATGTCTTTCACATCCAACAGTTTGTCCTCTATTGCCTCTATTGCCCGTTGGCTTTTATGGACTAATCTATGCCATCCACCAGGTATGCTGGATATTCTACATGCTTCCGCAAGGAAGCTGGTTCACATGGCCGCGACACGCTTGGCATCTTTAGAGTCCACCAGTTTGAGAAAGTGGAACAGTTTTGTCTGACCAGTCCAAATGGCAATGACTCCTGGGATATGCATGAGGAGATGATTAAAAATTCAGAGGAATTCTTTCAGCAGGTACGTCTAATTTTCTCGTCCATTTTCTGGTATATTGCCCTTTTGTTAGAAGCATCTTTGAAGCCTTGAACCTGCTTAAACAATCTAGCCCAATCAGGTTATCACATTTAGCCCATCTGTTTCTGATATATATGTTTTAATTGTTCAGTAAAATAGCTACTTTGACATCAAAATTGTTTGCTTAAGTGACTCTTTCTGTTAAATTCTGTAAATTTTTGCTTAAAGATATAGTGGTAATGAATAATTGAGTTGCAAATTGATCTGTCAACTGTATAATGAAGTCCTTCTGAATATTCGAGTCCTAGAGTACCATAATTGTTGTTCGGTATAGTATTTTTTCAAGTACAGACCTACTTGTGCACAACTTGACTAACAACAAGTAAGAATTCACCTTTTGTCACCCCTAGTGCTTTGGTCTAGTCTCAAAGTTGGCTTGACATAGCTCTTTTCTTTTTCACAGCTAAAGCTTCCTTACCAAATTGTGGCTATTGTTTCTGGCGCACTGAATGACGCAGCAGCAAAGAAGTATGATTTAGAAGGATGGTACCCTGCATCATCAACTTATAGAGAGCTTGTGTCCTGCTCAAACTGCACAGATTACCAGTCGAGAAAATTGGAAATTCGGTTTGGACAGAAGGTATTTTGACTTGCCCCCTTCATTCATTGCAATTCAGCTTCCGTTCCAAATGTTTACGATATTTAGCATCTGAACTACTCTTAACATAATTTTTTCTCCTTAGGTTAATGAGCAAACTAAGCAGTACGTGCATTTATTGAACTCAACCCTTACAGCGACAGAAAGGACTATGTGTTGTATACTTGAAAACTACCAGACGGAGGACGGAGTTGAAATTCCTGAAGTTCTACAGCCATACATGGGTGGGAAGACATTCATGCCTTTCCAGGACCCTCCGGTAAAAGAAGTGAAAGGAAAGAAGTGAAAGGAAATTGAGTTGAACATAGACATTCATTTAGTTCTTGATTAATTACTGATCTATACTATCCAGTTTTCTAGTGTTATGTGCACTAGATTGTTTTCCCATCTTAATAATATTAATACACATTCTTCAACATGTTACTGTTCTTGTCGGGATCAACTCATTATTCTCGTTTTTTCACCAGAGTCATCCCTCCTTTCTTTGGTACAACAATGATTGGACTAATTCAACTACTGTTAGAATAGGAAAGATTATTCCTGCATCTAAAAGCTTGAGCACTTTCTTTTGCACAACTTCTTTGGTACCACTAGTTTACTAGTTTCCTCCAGCAGGATCGATTCCTAGAATATCGACTATTGTCCATCTAGAGACAATATCTCAGATGGTCACTCAATTATGAACTATTTTCTTAGAAAGTCACTTAACTTTGATTTTTAACTCAAAAGTCACTGACATGTGGATCTTCATTCTCTATAGTACTCGGTTCGAGTGATGCATCTGTCCAATGAGTCCTCTGGTAACTAGAATGCATAGATGTGTAATAGCTACATAATATATGCAAAATTTTCTGCAATTTTTAACACTTTATATGGTGCTGCTCCATTTAATCAGAATGTGAAATAATTGTTGGATTCAGTTATCTTAGTTTTCAGAACTATGTGATTTCAATGAAAAGGGAAAAGGGTATAATATACTCCTTTAACTTTGTTAATTTTACCTATCTGGGGTATGGAAGCTTCTCTCTGGGCGCACGTTAACTGAACTGCGCTTCCATGGGGAGGAGGGAGCGTATCCCATCCCAGAAGGCTCTAATGGCTCATGAATCACAGGCAGCAGCTCAAAGAGGAAGGAAATCAACTCAGGTGGTAGCTGAAGGAACTTCTTCAGCAGTGCAAGCAGCAAGATCTAATGAAACAGTGAAATTGGGGAACGGAGGATCAAAGATAGGGCAAGGGGACATTGTTGTTGGAGAATCAGCTGATTCACCAATCGAAACCCAAACTATTGGGTGGAAAACAATTGAGCGAGGTCTAGTTAAGGAAACGCAGAGAGTAGCAAAACAAATTTGGGAGGAGATTGGGGAAGCACAGCAAAGGCTGGACCAAGCAGATTCAGCAAGTAGCGGGAAGAAATCATGGGCAGATCAAGTAGAGGAGGAGAATGAAATAGTGAAGGTTCATAACTCTGTGTGGGATAATTTTGATATTACTGAAGTGTCAAATGCTGAGTATAAGTTAGAGTATGTTGCTCCGTTACTAGATGGGGAATCACATGTGTCGAAATTTAATTCAATGACATTAGCTCGGAAATAGAGTATTGGAGTAATGCTATTGTGTGCTATGTGTTGGGGGCTTACCCTCCATTTGAAGTTATAAAAGGCTATATACAGAGGCTATGGGGGAAGCATGGAGTTAATAAAGTAGCTATGTTAAAGAATGAAGTGATTCTTGTGAGGTTTGAAACAGTAGTTGGGAAAGATGAAGCGATCCAAGGTGGCATATACCATTTTGATAACAAACCCTTCATAGTGAAAGCATGGAATCCTGACATGGAATTAACTAGGGATGAGCTATATACAGTCCCTATATGGATCAGGTTCCCAGGGCTTGTAATCAAGTATTGGAGTCCTCAAGCTTTGAGTAAAATAGGGAGCTTGGTGGGGAAGCCCATGATGGTAGATAACAATACCGAGAAGAAGAATGGTCTGAACTTTGCTAGATTACTGGTGGAGGTGGGGATGGATACTAAATTACCCGAACTCGTCGTGTTCAAAAATGAGAAGGGTCAAGTAGCTGAGCAGAAAGTTATGTATGATTGGAAACCAACATTATGCACTCATTGCCGTAAGTATGGCCATGTAGTGGATATATGTAGGAAGAAAAAAATGGCTGCAAATGGAGGAGATATATCGAAAGTGAGAAATGCAAAAAGAGGGATACAACACAAAGACAGGACTTCAAACGAGCAGGGGATACAGCAGGAACAAATCCAGGAAACAACAATTAATTCACATGAAAATCAAACACAAGTGACAACAGCAAAACAGAATGACGAGACAGTTTGGGTAACACCACAAAAGGCAGGGAAGAGCAAGAATATAGAGGTTCAACAAGCATATAAACAAATAGAGAACTCAAATTCATTTCAGGTGTTGGAAGGCAGCTGGGGAAATACTAATAATAATAAGAGATTGAATCTATCCGGACAGGTTGGAAATGTTGGCACTGAATCCATACCCTATTATGGGGATGGTTAACATGTTAAGTTGGAATGTAAGAGGGCTGAATGGCCCTAATAAGCAAAAGGAGGTGAAGCTTCTTTGCAGTGAAGAACATGCTGGTTTAGTTGGATTGTTAGAAACAAAGATAAAAAGTAATAAGATTGATCAAGTTGCTGCTAAACTGTTTGGAGGATGGAGTTATACTACAAATTTGGTGGAGCATTATAATGGAAGAATATGGATTATATGGAGGCCATACTACTATAAAGTGAACACAATAGACATGACAGCTCAACATATCACATGTGAGGTATTCTATATTCCATTACAATTATCATTTGCACTAACGTTTGTGTATGCATTTAACACAAGGGAGGAGAGAAGAGGTCTTTGGAGCAACTTAGTGGCATATCAAAGAGGTTGTCATAAGCCATGGATGATCCTAGGTGACTTTAACTCAGTCCTAAGGGAAGAAGACAGAATTAGGGGCAATCCTATAACATGGGCAGACATTGTGGACTTTCATACCTGTATTGAGGAGTGTGAGTTGATTGAATTTCCACATGCTGGAAGTAAGTATACATGGAATGACAAAGGTAGTAATCAAAGGATATTTTCAAAGTTAGATTGGATTTTCACAAATAATAGGTGGTTGGATACTATGCCTTCTTGTAGAGCCATATATTTACCTGAAGTTATCAATGATCATTGTCCAGCTAAAATAACATGGATGACAGAGGGGCCAAAAGAGAAGAAACAATTTCATTATTGTAATGTATGGGCTCAACATCCAAATTTTACTAGAGTGGTTCAGGAAGTGTGGAGTGAATATGTTGGAATATATGCGTCCACCTATGTAGATGGGACCAGGTCCTCAATATAGGTACAATAATAAACAGTAAAGAACAAATGCTGAAAGTAAAGATTGACAATCAACTTTACGTGGAAACCTCCTTGCTCAAGGGAGTAAAATCACGATCTGTTTTCAACAGGACTTTTCAAACTGCTTCCACTAATCTTCTCCAAGCAAAAGTAAAAGTCAGTTTACACAATGAGATTAGACTGCTAATCTCCACACTAAGCAATATCTCCTATCACTTAGCTGAGCCAGAGCAGATACAACACTGCCCACTATATTTATCCTAACCGATTAATATAGACTTTAGAGTAAGAAACTAAATTACCCTTAACCTAGTTCTTACAATGATTCGCACAAGTTTGAAACGTTTCTTTCACAAGTGAAACGAATCCTACAATATAAGCACTATTACAAGCAAACAAATGCAGCTGGTACTGAAAGCAAATAGAGGCACTTCTATCAGGTCCCTTGCTGTTTTGAAGCTTGAAAGTATCTCTCTTTGAATGAATGATGAATACTGTTGTTTTTTGTTTGATATATACCATGAAGAGTTATTATCCAACGTACAAACAACCTCGTCATTTATGATTGGTGAAGTACTCTGCAACTTCACCAACTTTCTGACGTGGACAACTTTACAGTTGTTCAGCACTTTGACACTGGACAAGTATTCATACTCTGCAGAGGACCAGGTCCTTGCACTTGTGAGGAGATCATCAAAACATCTAGGAACATGACTTATCAGAATATGTAGAAGGGTGCAAGATGTTTCAGATAGTAAAAAAGCTGAAGATAATGTAGCAAGAACTTCGGAAACTCAACTCTCAACACTTCAGAAACATTGTCTCGAAGGCAAGTGATGATAGAAAGGCATTAAAAGAAGTACAGGGGAGACTTCAAGCTGATTCTTCAAATGTGCAGATCCAAAGGGAAGAAAATATAGTATACCAGAAGTATAGGAGATCCTCTTACATGGCTGAGATGTATTTGCAACAGAAAAGTAAAGCTACATGGATCAAATTAGGTGACGACAACACAAAGTATTTTCATTCTGTAATCAAGCATAGGAGGCTGCAACAGGGCACTACTCAACTGAAGAATGATCAAGGGGCTTGGCAGACCGATCCTACACAAATAGCTAACATATTTGTTAAGTACTACACTGAGCTTTTGGGTATGAGAACTGGTAGAAGGAGTAGAGCTTCAATGAGGATCATTCAGAATGGTCCCTGTTTGACTGTAGATCATCAGATGGAGTTGTTGAGACTATTTTCTGAGAAAGAAGTCAAGGAAGCAATGTTCAAGATAAATAGCAACAAGAGCCTTGGGTCTGATGGGTTTGGTAGTGGTTTCTATAAAGCAGCTTGGCTAATTATAGGAGACAATATCACAAAAGTTATTATGGATTTTTTTCAGAATGGGAGGTTATTGAAAAAACTGAATGCCACCATCATTGCACTAATACCTAAAGTGGAAAATCCAGAATTTGCGAGTCAGTATAGACCCATTTCATGTTATATACAAATGCATTTAGAAATTATTATGCACTAGGTTGTAGGTTGCAGTGACACATCTGGTGGCTGAAAACCACGCAGTTTGTCGATCTATGGTGCATAATGTGTTGATTTGTCATGATCTTTTAAGACACTATAATAGAAAATCAACATCTCCTAGGTGTTTGATGAAAATAGACTTGAAGAAGGCCTATGATATGGTAAACTGGTAGTTTCTGCAGGAAGTAATGGAGGGATATGGCTTCCCAGTTCAGTTTGTCCAACAGATGCTCACTTGTGTTAAAACTCTCAAGTTCTCAGTAAAAGTTAATGGCCAGAGTTATGGTTTTTTTGAAGGACAAAGAGGTTTACGGCAAGGTGACCCTGCTTCACCACTTCTGTTCGTACTTGTGATGGAATATTTGTCTAGAACTTTGAAGACCATGAGTATGCTGCCTGATTTCCGATTCCATCCAATGTGCAAAGGACTAAAACTTACACACTTGACATTTGTCGATGACCTGATGATATTTTGTAAAGCAAATTGTGAGTTTGTTAATAGAGTAATGGAGGCCCTTTCACACTTTAGCAATGTTTCTGGACTAGTTGCTAACATGGAGAAATCAAGTATTTTTGTAGCTGGAATGAAAGATCAGGTGAAAAATGACCTACTGTTAAGGACTGGGTTTACACTCGGAGAATTGCCTATTAGATACTTGGGACTGCCGCTATCATCTAAGAAATGGAGTAAGTTAGAATGCCAACATTTAGTGGACAAAATCACATCCAGAATCTGATTGACATATACCAAGCAATTGTCATATGCTGGAAGGCTTCAAGTCATAAACTCAGTTTTTTTTTAATTCATAGTTTTTGGGGATCAGTCTTTGTCCTGAGATGTAGAGAGTACATATGGGGTGGGTCTGATGAAAAGAAGAAGGTGTCACTAGTCTCATAGAGTAAAGTGTTTCTGCCTAAGAAGCTTGGAGGGTTGAATATCAAAGATTGCAGCTTATGGAACCTTGCATCTGTTGGGAAGTTGCTATGTCATTTAATTATCAATAAGGACTCATTATGGGTCAAGTGGGTGTGTTTATGAAAGCAGGAGAGGATGTTTGGAACCACAAAGCTCCGGTAGATAGCAGCTGGTATTGGAGGAAGATTCACGCCATGAAAGGAAAAATGCAAAGTTGTTGGTATACACAAGATAGGTATTGGCTTACTAAGGGAGGTGAATACTCAATCACAAGGATCTATATTGATCTTAGAGGGACCCACAGTAGTTCACATATTGTTGAATGTATTTGGAGTGTAGTGGCTCAACCTAAACATAGATTTATTTTGTGGTTAGTTGTCCAAGATAGATTGCTAACTAAGGAAAGGCTATTGAAGATGAACATCTCAGTGGAGGAAGCTAATTGTTGTTTATGTGATGCTCAGAAGCTGGAGACAGCCAAACACTTGTTTAGTGAATGCACATGGTTCACTGAGGTCTAGAGGAATATTGAACAGTGGACATGCTTGCCTATACAAGTTGGGGAGGTGAAAGAAGTAATGCTGAGAATTAAAAGGAAGAAATGGAAGCAGTTTCAGAAACAAGTGATAGCTGCGAGTTGGGGGGCAATGATCTACCATACTTGGAGAGCCCGGAACTGGAAAATTTTCAAAGGAGTACATATACAAACAACTGAGATACACACACAAATTAAGAAGGAGATTTTACATAGAATAGACATACTTAGTTCATCAAAGAGAGCTAGCAGATGTAGTGTTTTTTGCAAAGGCTGAAAGTGTAACTAGTTTTGTGTTTTGTTCGAGGCTTGAGACACAGTTGTTGTGCTCAAGGGCTCTTTAGGTGTATGTTTTTGCTTTACTAATTGTAATGTTTACATGGTTACCAAAATAACTTTGCTCTTTAGAGCTAATATATTTTTCATTATAAAAGTGGCTCATATATACCTATATCATTACACAAATGGCCTAGATATACCATTTTGATCTAACCGGAGTGAAATTTTTTTATTTTAAATTCATTTTTTTTTTTTTTTTAAAAAAAAAATATTTTTTAATTTACTATTAATATAGCCGCAAGAAAATTAGTTTTAATTTTTTTCTCTTTTTCCATCACTCTTTTTTATTTTTGTTTCTCATATTTTTACACTAAAAATGAAAGGAAAAACAAATAAAAATAAGAAACTCAAATGTTGATAAGCAAATTGTAGATCTAGAAGTGAAGTAGTTAAAACTCAAATTAGGCGTTGAATCAAACAAGTAAAAAAAAATGTGTGAAAAAGATCAAATGTAGCTTGAACTTTGCTAGAACGATCTCATATAGCCTTAATTGGATTTTATAAAACTACGAACGAAAAATGGCCAAATATACCTCAAACTTTAGAAAATGGTATGTATTTTCCGTTATACTTTAAGATTGTATATATCGTTACTGTCATACTTTTGAACCGTATATGTCCTTAAATCAACAGACAAACATGTGTCACCATCTCAATTTTATTTTGCTTATGAAAATAAAAATAATTTAGGACTTTTTTATGTATTAACTCAAGTAAAAATACTTTTAAAAAAAAATTGGAGTTGGAAAAAGAGAAAATAGAGGATGAAATTACAAGGTGGAAAATTGAACCCTCAAGATCAATCAGGTGAAAATTTACATAACCAACCAATTGAGCTATTAAATTCTCCATATAAATAAAGATAAATAAATATCAATACAGCACAGAATATATAACCCAAAAAAAAAAAATGATTTATGAAAAAAGGGGTAGAAATGTAATTGAATTAGTCAAAATCAAACCATTAAAGACCTCAACTGCAAATTAACCGGTTAGAGAACGGCCACGCCGCAACTAAATTTGAATTAAATTTGTTTTTCTCTTACTTAAAAACAGCCCTATTTCTTGAATATTATTATTAAAGTTTGAATTAATTTTTTTTATTTTATGTATGTCTTGAGAATGATTTTTTTCTTTTTAGTGAAGTGAGTTAATATTTATTTTTTTAGTTATTCTTGTTCTTTAATATTTATTAAAGAATTAGCTTAACTTTAAAACTCGCCTATTTTCTTTGTTTTAAGTTTGAAAGAGAATAATTGGGATAAAAAAATTAACTAACAAGAATTTAGAGTATTGGAAAAAAGAAAAAATTATTTATAGTTGTGCAAATTTTATATATTTGAGGAGGTTTATGGCTTTATGCCTATTTATATAGTTGACACATTAGTTAACAACATCTTAAAAGGTCCACAAATTGTAAATGCCAAGGAAATTATTCTTATGAGTCTCTTTGGATTGACTTTTGGTTTATAACTTATAAATCAAAAGTTGTAGAAATAAAGATCAAAAACACATTTAAAATGTCTCTTTTTTATAAAAAAATCATACCTAAATTATTGAGAGTGTGAGTTTCATACCTAAACTATCACTTATTAGCTATTTTTTTATTTTAGCTTTTAAATAAGTGTTTGATAAGCATTTTTTTATTATTTTACTCAAACATTAGAGAACTACTTAAAAGCTTTTTTGTCTTAAAAACAAATAAAAGAAACCAATTGCAAACGGACTATTAAAGATATTTCACATGTAAAAATATTTTTAAAAAAATACAGAACACTATATATTATATATTAATATTAGTTAAGAAAAAAAATAACAATGAATAGTCAAGAAGAAAATCGAACATATGTTTAGGGGGAAAAAGACAGAATAGTTTTTTTTAATATATTTTTGGTTATATAGGTTAAAAATATAGCATGTTATAATAGTA
Source organism: Solanum tuberosum (assembly GCF_000226075.1). Lineage (NCBI taxonomy): Eukaryota > Viridiplantae > Streptophyta > Magnoliopsida > Solanales > Solanaceae > Solanum > Solanum tuberosum. The sequence goes on along the minus strand of NW_006239143.1, from coordinate 791,749 downwards.
AATAATAATCATGACTCGGTTCATTGAAAAAGAAAATGATGTTTTATATAGATTAAAAAATAATATGTTATAATAGTAAATAATTATCATAACTAGACTCATTTAAGAAATAACATGATTGCATTTATAGAGATAAAAAAAATAACATGTTATAATAGTAAATAATTATCATAACTCGACTCATTTAAAAAAAAAAAGATTGTGTTTATATAAATTTAAAAAATAACATGTTATAATTGTAGTAAATAATTATCATAACTCGACTCATTTAATAATAAAATGAATGTGTTTATATAGATTTAAAAAATAACATGTTATAATTGTAGTAAATAATTATCATAACTCGACTCATTTAATAATAAAATGAATGTGTTTATATAGATTTAAAAAATAACATGTTATAATTGTAGTAAAAAATTGTCATAACTCGACTCATTTAATAATAAAATAATTGTGTTTATAATGTTATAATAATAAATAATTATCATAACTCGACTCATTTATAATATTATGATTTATGACGTATTAACTTTTTGGAGGAAGACTCTTGTCATTTTCTTTATATTAATATCCAAAAAAATAATCTCGACATTTTCCTTAGTCAATAAAGCCATTTTCCTTTTAGATGCATTTCTAACAGTTCCATTAAATATGAAATGCGTGGTTGATTAATAGCCTTTGCTACAAAAAAATATAAATATCAATACATCACATCACAAAATTAAATGACTAAAGCAAAAATTTATTATGAAACAAAGGGTAGAAATGTAATTTGAATTTGGTCTAAAATCAAATCATGAAGACCTCAACTGCAAATTAACTGGTTTGAGAACGGCCACGCCCCACTCCTCTCTTCCACTCCTTTATTGTCCTTTATTTCTTTTTCGGCGTTCGATATCTCTAAATTAATTTGAATTTGTATTTGTAAAGCTTCATTTGAAGATAAACGTTTTATACCAAAAATGATTTTATATATAATATATAAATTTGAGACCTATAATTAAACGAAGAGTGGTCTTATCCATTGACTCGAATAACAAAATTAATGTTGACAAAATCTTAAGTTAGATATTTCACGAGGTTGGATATTTCTCCCTTTTCTCACCTTGTTTTTATTTTCTTTTCTCATGTCTCATAATATATGTCCATACCATAGCACATTCTTATAGCCTAAGTCTCTCCAACTATTTATATAAATTCACTCTTCTATTTTCTTATTACTTACTCTTAAGATGGATCAACTCGGAGATGATGATCAAGTTTCCATGACAATAGAGAGCCGTGAAATATTGTTCTCTTCTGATTCCGAAGTTGAGTCTCCTAGTCCAACGTCGAATTGTCACTTCAGGTCAGAAACGAATTCAGAATTTTAATTTTATTCATAAAATTTTAGTAATTTCTTCACGTATATTACATTTGTTCGTACTAATTCAGGTCGTTGAAGAGAAATGGAATAATCAAACTTGAAGAACGTGACCAAGAGCATGATTTGATCAAGGCAGGTTTTCTTAGTGGAATGGGACAATTGGGAAATGAAATTGAAGTTGTGGCTATACACAAAAATTCACGTTCAACTATATTGGGGCAAGCGAGGTCAGAAAGTTTTAGTATTTATTCCGAAGCAATGCGGAAAAAATGTGGTGGAGATGCTAATATTAAATATGCTTGGATTGGTTCTTCCAAAGATGAAATTTGTAAAATTATTTCACATGGATTTTCTACAATTATGGAACCAAAATCTGGAGATTGTTTTGGCAATGGTGTTCATCTTTATCCTACAAACATCGATGGGTAAGAAATTAAACATTTTAATAACTTATTGTTTATCTGTTTCATCTTTCTATTTTTGAAATTAATTTTATACTTCCTCCGTCCACTATTAATTGTCATACTTTCCATTTTTAGAGTCAAACTATAAAAACTTTGACTAACATTTTAGGATATATTTTTTCATCATATTGATATGTAAAAAAATGCAATGTATAGTACTTTTCGTATAGTTTTTGAATATCTAATTTTTTGTTTAAAAAATTGAATTAATGTAATCTAATTTAACTTTGAAAATAAGTCAAATTGACTTTCGAAAAACGCAACATAACAAATAAAAGTGGACGGAGGGAGTACTTTTCAATTTTATCCGTAATGACATTATTCTTATAATATCTGTGAAAATTAACATGTGTCAAAGACTCTCTTTTTTTCTTGAACATAGCGACAAATTACACACCGCCACATATATATAGGTTAGGAAAAGTCAAACATACCTTTATATATCATAAATAATTATTATAAATATAAAAAGTGTTATACTTTTAATTTTAATATACCTTATTATTATTATACTTTTGCTTCAAATATATAGTTGTTTATAATTTGAGTTTCTGTGATAAGTTCACTAGAAAATTCATTCAAGAATCAAATTTGGCTAATTTTATTTTTCCGACAGACTTATTAGAGAAACTCAAATGTGATCTTTAGAGAAGATGATGATAATAAAATGAATCGAATCGAATTACACTAGTGATTTTTAAGAAATGGTGTATTTAAATTGGATCATTTGATTTTAAGCTTGAAGTGTATCTATGTGTCAAAATTAAAGATAAATTTATGCTAAGTTATAATAAAAACGGTATATTTAAACCAAAAAATAACAACATATACATTTAAACTATTTCCAATAATGTTGATATGATATATTTGACCATTTTGTGTATAAAATGAAACAAACATATCAAGAGTCTTGGACAAGTCATTGTTAACTCTAAAATTTAGATTCGTTTTACGCAAGTATATGAACATTGAATTTGTCATTTGATTACTTCAAATGTTTAAGATTAATTAATTTATTTATTTGACTTTTTATTTTTGGATTGAAGGGTATTTTCGGCAGTGGAAGATGAGAATGGATTAAGACATATGTTACTTTGCAGAGTAATATTAGGAAATACAGAAGTAATTGAGGCTTCATCCAAACAATTTCAGCCAACTTGTCAAGATTTTGACTCTGGGGTTGACAATTATTTTGCTCCTAAAACATACATTATTTGGCCTTCTAATATGAATTCTCATATTTTACCAATTTTTCTAGTGAGTTTCAAGGGTCCATTATTATTAGGTAAGCAATTCAAGATTCATAATTTGGTTATTTTAAATTATTATGCTAATGTAGAGATTCAAGATTTTTATTGCTATCTATACATTTTTAGATATCTTTTTTTGATTTATTTTTATATTCTTTTATCTGCTAGAAAAAAGAACGAAATTGATATAATATATGATGTACATAAAATATACTTCGTTTACTTTTACTTGTCACATTAAAATTTGAATCCATTGAGAAAATAATTATTGATATGACTATGTTATTACACTATCCCTTATGAATTGATGTTTAGTACTAGGTCTTGAATTTTTTTTTGGAAATAAGTAATTAATGTCAAAGATAAAACATGAAAACAAATAATTATCTTTCCTTTCCTTGATATATAAAAGTTAAATCTATTTTTGAAATATTAGACAAGTAAAAGCGAACAGATACAAAATAGTACTATATATTCTTACTTCTTCTGATTCGTCCCATATTATTTGTTCATTTTCTCTTTTACATGTTCCTTAAGAAATCATCAATAAGAAGGATGGTTTTACTAATATATTCTTACAAAAACTTCTTTGGAACATACGAACTTGTTTACACTTTCCAAAAAGAATTAATTATAACGATCAAACATGGAAATTTTGATTCATTTCTATTTTGATTTTGTAAATAGGCAAGTAATTTGGGATAACTACTTATATATTTGACTAGTGAATATAATTATTTTTAACGGACCGACTTGTCCTATTTTTCTAGGTAACTCTTCAAAAATCAAGAAGATTCCATTGAATCCCACACCACGTATAAAATTTTCAAATTTATTGCGTGTGCTTTCCAATTTTTTACATCCTTCAAGAATGGTTTTGATCTCAAAGATCTATGAAGATTTTCAGGTACGTATTTTTATTAAAAAAAAATTAAAAATTGTGACTATAAAATTTATTACTGTAAAGTACTTTAACAAGTATTTGATTACTGATTATATGAATTCTATAATTTATAGAAAAACAAGATCTCAAAAATGGTATTTGTTCAGAAGTTGAGGCAAATAGCTGGAGATACTTCACTACTTAAGAGTTGTCATGATATTGTATCCAAACACTAAGGTAGAGCAAGGGGTCTGACTCTATGTTCTTTCCTTATTTTAATTTTTTAGTATTTAACTATTATTATTTGTAATATTATTATAGAGTATGTTATAAACTCTGCGATGATGATAGAATATTTAGTTGAGCTGCTATTTAAGTTAATTGATTATGGCAAACAATATATATATATATATATATCATCAGTTTGGGATTTAATTACGTGTCTTTTAATGAATTTTGAAATTACAATGTGTCATGAATTTTGGCCCCTAGATGCATGTATCTATGATACACGGGGTCAAAATTAGGTGAAATTTGTTCCAGTTTTCAAGTGGATTCACATGTATTTCTGAATGTATTTGGAATGTATCTGGTATTTTAGATACATGTATCTAGTGTGATTCTTATGTATTTGGGATACAAAGACTCTCTCGCTCACCTTCCCCCTCTCTTGCTCGCATTTCTCCTATCTTCCTCACCTCTCTCTCTCGCCTCTCTCCCTATACATTTGTATATCATAGTGTATCTAGTAGAAAAAGTACATGTATCTAGGTGTATTTGAAAAGTTGGTATGAAATTATTAATTAGTAAGATAGTGTGTAATTATTTCAAACTGTAGGGAGAATTTATAAATATGGTAAGAATATTAATGTACTAAGATAATTTTTCCTTTTTTTTTTTTTTATAATAGATAATGAATGGGCTTTGGAAACTGATTGGGCCTTGATCCAAACAAAGAGTAGAGTGTAGTATTCCGAAAAGAAATAGGCCTAGTTGACAAGAGAGTGTTCCTCGAATGGTAAGCACTCCTCGTGAGTTTGCGTCACCACGGGATCTCCTGGGGAGGCCTAGTTATTATTTTGTACTTTTCTTGAAAATCAGAGAAGGAAAGACAAATAAAAGGAAAAAGTAAAAAAGAATCGTATTGCTATTAACTAGACTATACACTATACAGTTTCCAAAAAAAATAAACACAAAACTATAGTGTTAGTTACTGCAGCTGTAAGGGAAAATGGGGGACAAGCCAACTGATCACACTAATGTAAATGGCAAATGAAACTATGAATTAATACATATGACAACTTTACAATGTGTACGAAGTCTCTGATAGAATCTATAATTATTACTTGTATACATGATCTTGTGTTTATAAAATTATTCAGACACTAGGACGTCAATATATATATATATATACATGTACTAAGCAGACAGGATAGATGCTAGCTCATGAGCAATTATAGACAACTGAACATTTCTCATCTGAAACTAAATCTCATGGATTGGCTTATTAGCTTGTGTACAATGTATTTTGCTTATTTCCTAACATGTGAACAAGTGATAGATTTACATGTGAGAGATGTTTTTTTTAATTTAATTGTTGTATGATTAATTATTTAATTGTTTGATCTCCAATCGAATTATATATATGGCTAGTTAGTTATATTCAAAAGAGGAAATTGCAAGCTTAATAAGAAAAGAAAAAATAAAGGTGTGTTTGTAAACCTCTAGATAGGAGATCAATAGGTTCAATTAATAATTAATAAACTCAATCGTATTATCATGTTAATCATCATCGTAACTCTAGATCTTTCTCTCGTGAAATCTTTTTTTGTGTAGATCACTCTAAATTGCGTTAATTAGTTTAGTTGTTCTTTAGTTATAATACAACCACAAAATTGTAGAAATTCTTGAATCGTTTAATTGGATTAAATTTAGGTGATCAAAATATATAAGCTTCTCTAAGAACAATATCTAGAATAGTTAATTCTTTATTACTTGGCGAATACGTATATTTGTGTGTTTGGGAGTAATAGTTCTCAACATTTTTCAAGATATATATAGCATAGAAGGGTAGAATAGTCCTTTCAGCTCAAGTCATTATTAAGCTACTATTTTATTTACTATAATTTATAAATGACTTATAACTTCTTCTTCTTTTTTTAATAAGATTGAATATTAGAATTTCAAAGAATTCTCTCTTTACACAACAGTTTCCTCTTTCTAGTGAACACCCCCACCATAAAGAGAATAACGGCATTGTTGTATTTAACATTAACTTCATGAGAAAATGAACAAAATAATAATAATAATTAATAATCAAAGCATAATTAAAAAATTAACAAGGCTAAATATTATTTATGGATTTAGCATCTACTAATAATGGGAAAAAATCCAAAGTAGCTTTCAAGGAGGTCATTGTTTGAAAAATCAATCTAACCACCATCATAATTGTGGCGTTCTAATTAGTTTTGGATTATTGGATATGCTTATTTATTTGTTTTCTAACATTTCTATAAATGACAAAATTAATGGTGTGTTTCTTAGTTAGCAAGAGATTATTAATTAGGGGGACAAAGATAAAGAATAACTTGAGAATATTTTATAACATGGAGCAGGTAAGCTAAGTATTCCACTTTATTTTTTTATTTTTTTCTTTCAGTGTCCCGAAGCTTGAAATAAAACCCTAACTAAATTCATATCGCATATTATACGACTCAATTAGAAAATGACAATCCCAATATTATTTTCTTCATATTCAGAACTCGAACCCGTTAATTTTTTTTAAAATGTAGCTCAAGAACAAAAACAATATTTAAATAACTAATTGGAAGAGATTCAATTGAACGTGGTCCACAATGACAAATTGTTTATAAATATTCTAACAGTTAATTTTGACTGGTGAATAAGTCAATGTCAAACTTGGGTTCAGTGGCCATTATATTTGACTGGAGTAGCAAAAATATCACTCATTTAGGCCCAGTACCATCCACCATTTTTTAAATATGATATATATATATTGATAAGGTTGTGATAGAATGAATGATACGAGGTTTTAGATTTGAGTTTTGAGCATGAAATTATTTTTATAAGAGAATGCTTTACTCTTAATGTGAGATTTTTTAATGCAAATTCAAATTTAGTTGAACCTCAATACAAATTAATATCAAACACCAAATGAAGTAACAAAAAAAATCTATACAAATAGGTCACTTATTAAGTAATTAGCATAGCTTAAATCCATTTCTTTCCCTACTAATAAATTACTATTTTGCCACTGAATTTACTATTGAAAATATTAACGGGCTGTTTTCATAGATATTTCGATTGAATAGATATACTGAAAAGAAAATATAGTAATGTTTTCATAAGAAGTTCTCTACTGTTTCAATGAAACCTGTTTTTCATCATGCATTTTCTCAATAAGTTGATTTGGTAAAAAAATAAACGAAAAAATCATGTTCTATAGCATGAATATTTTATTGATTCACGGGGGAAAAAACTTTTGTTTCTGGCTATGCTTGTTATTGCTTCTTTGATCAAAAGAGTAATAATGTTATTGTTTACCTAATTTAATTGACTATATAAGAGCCAAAAAGTATTGAAATTTCAGCAGCCTTTGGATTTGGCACTACTGCACTAGGTAATAGTAAGTCTTCAAAGGTATTGAAATTTTGTTTAGTGTAAAATTAATTAATTATATTTTTAGATGACTTATGACACTGGTTAATTTACAAGTAGAGAGTTAATGGATATTGAACAGACTTGGAAATGGAGAGACTGAAGAAAAATTACTTCCCATTTTCTAGAGTATCAGCTGAAATATATTTTTTATTTTCAAAATTAATCAATTAAGAAATTTGATTATATTCACATGAATTGGCTAAAACACTTAAATTTGCAATTGGATATCTTTCAATGAAAGAAGAGTAGTGAGAACACATAATTTATTTTTTGCGATATTAGTTAGTTACCTAATAGCAACAATTTAATACAACTACAAATAATAAAATATTAAAAAGAATATTAGTAAGAAGAAAATATTGTCTCAAGATCATTTAGGTATAATCTATAGCAATACTACGACAACGGACCAAGACTCAAACCCCCGATCGTTAACACAAACCCATACCCCTGTACCAACCACAACACGAGATATGACTTCGCCCCAAAATTGTCTCCAGACATGACCAAACCCCAACCATATTCTAACCCTAACCATTGATTCAACAACCAACCCCAGCCACGACCACGACACAAACCTGATGTCAACTCAGGACCTAACTTTGACCTCGATCCCGACTTGAGATTAGAGACTTGATGTTGAGCCATGACCTGACCTTGACCCTAAGTCAGGGTTGATCAAGTTTAAAGTCTGACATAGGGTCGGGAGTCGGGTCTTGGGTTGAAATAAGGGTAAGGAGTCGTCGAATTCTAGATAGAGGTTTGGAGTTGAGACCTAGGTCAGTAGTCAGGTACCAGGTAGAGGTCAAGATCCAAGTCCCAAGTCCCACATTTGGGTTAAGAGTAAAGTCCCAGATCAGGGTTAGGATTCTAGACCTAGGTCGGGGATAAAGTTATGTCCCAAGTAGGGGTCAACAGTCATGTCCCGAGTTAGGGTTGGGAGTTGGGTCCCAAATGGGTCATGTCTTGGGTGTTAGGTCAGGGCTAAGATAGTGGTTAAGGGTGGTCTCGGGTCCTAAGCCAGGGTTAGGAGTTGAGTCCCAAATCGAGATAAAGGAACAAAACTAGGAGTTGGGAGCGAAAGTTGGGTCATAGGTTAGGATCGAGTTCAGTGTGGTTTCGGGCTAAAGTCAAGAGACAGGTCTTGGTTCGTGGTCAAGAGTTTGAACAGCATGTCCCATGTCGTGTCCATAGACGGGGTTGGAGTCTGGGTCCTAAATTGGGGTTGAGTGTTAGGTCCCAAGTCAAGGTTGTGAATTGGTTTGCGACACGGGGTTGAAAGTTTGGTCCAGGGTCATATTCGGGTTCACGAGTCATATATTAGGTCTAAGTTGAGAGTTAAGTAATGGTACTAGGTAGGGTTAAAGGTCGAGTCTCGAGTACTTGGTTGGGGTTGGGAGTCGTGTACTAATTTGAGGTCGGGTCGCTATATTGGTTTGGGCTTCGAGTTGGAATCGGGGCCTAGAGTCGAGTCCCGAGTCAAGGTCGGGATCGGGAGTGGGATCTTGGGTCTCGGGTGAGGGGTTATGTATTAGGTCTAAGTTGAGAGTTGAGTAAGGGTATTAGGTAGGATTTGAGGTCGAGTCTCGAGTACTTGGTTGGGGTTGGGATTGAGGTTGGGGTTGGGGATGGGGTTGGGGTGGGAGTCATGTTCCAATTTGAGGTCAGGTCCTGATTTTGGTTTGGGCTTTGAGTTGGAACCGGGGCCTAGAGTAGAGTCCCAGGTCAAGGTCGGGATTGGGAGTGGGAGTTGGGTTGCGGGTTATGTTTTTCAAGGTGGGGTCTCGGGCACCTATCATGATGTTTAAAGAGAGTTTTTAAAAATGTTTTCCTTACTTTATGTAGGAATTATTTTTCTTATATTGGGAAAGAATAAGCCAATTCCAAAAATATTTTTCAAAATATTGAAGTCAACTAAATATGAGAAAATTGAAAAACATCACCACAGATATTACATTAGAACTTATCTATTACTCATTCAATCAATTTTACTTGTCATAGTTTCGTTCGCACACCCCTTTAGAGAAATGTTAACTAAAATGATAAAATTATTAAATTTTCTAATGGAGTACTAGATATTGTAACATAGTAATTAGAGAACTTTCCAAATCCACATTGGCCAATTCACATTCACAATGTATATGGTTGTTACACCAACAAAGTCCATCGTTGTTGGTGAATTCATTTTCGACTTTTCACCTTTTTCTTGACAAAAAAAAGACTTAACAAAGAAGTCAAGCTTTAATTAGTTAGCTCATTGACAAATGACTACCCACTTTCTATTTTATTGTTTGTTTAACTGCTTTACATATTTGGAATAAAAAATAAATGGAGATAGATATTCCGTGATGAAGAAGCACATTAATTATTAACATATATACACCTCAAAAATAAATACAAAAAATTGAAACTTGGTTATAGTGACATGAGGCAATACGTGTATTATTATTATTTAGATAGATAAGGAATGATGTAAGTCCCAAACTACTTGTTTGATACGCCAAAGTTTAGATATTATTATTTGTAACATTTATCCTCTTTACTAATAATGACATCACCTATTAAGGTGTATGGTTCATATGATTCTAGTGTGTATTATGTGATTTCATATAATAAAATTTTAATGGAAAAAAATCGTTTTCTACATTTTACTTTATACAAAATATGATACGAGAACTTATATCAAAAAGTAATTTTTAATTGTATTTTCTGACAATGACGTTAAAATTTGATACTCTTAAATTATATTTTTTTTAATTGATATAAAGTGATCGATGTTAAAATCTATAATGCAAAAAGATTAAGGTTGAATTTTACGAAATATGTGGTGAGGTATTAGATTTAAGTAAAGATTGCAAGCTTATGAGTATCATTTCATATAAGGGGTTTGGGGAAATATTTATGATTGTTTTATAATCTAAAATGAGCATTGACAACCCAAATCCCTGTTACTAATTTTTCCCCTCATTTTAACTTTCTTTATCAAACAATTTTTTTTTTAAATCAGACAAATTTTAATATTTGCAACCATAATCTATTCAAGAGAATCAATAATTTGTTTCTAAATGATAGTATTATTTTGATGAGACCTTTATGAATAACATCCAAATCGGAAAAGGCCTAGGCATTTTGCCATCATAATAAGGTACAAAAAAAACAATATTTTGGGTGTGAAAGATTCGGCTATTTTTCAGAATCTTAACGATATAATTGAAAATACACTTATTTTTATACTAGTCACCTCTTTAATATATGATTAATTAATCCATTACATCACTGATCACATCAACAATTTCGATTCTAATGTTATTGTTTGCAACAAATTTAAAGTGACAGAAAAATAAATTACAATCACAAATATGATATGAAATCATAAATAAAATATGAAAAATCATAATTTTATTCATTAAAATTGTGAGTATAAATTTGTTGATCCCTAGATCCACAAATTTGTGGAATATTTGAGATGCCCTTTTTAAGGGAATATAACACACTTTACATAAACATGAACTATGATTTAGGATTGACTGTTGAGTAACTTCCAAGAATCTTAATTAAAATTAAATACAAACTTGTGTAGAGTTTCCAACTAGAACTGGACACGTCTTGTAATCCTACAAATTTTCAATGTCTACCGTTATCTCGAGTATAACTTAAAAAAACGACATAATTATAAAATTTAATTAGCAACACTAGGAAAGTCCAGTTAAATCTTTAAAATTACTACACCAAAAAGGGCATCACACACCTAAAATAACTATTGAAAAAAAAAAACTTTTACCGTTTCAATTTATTTGCCTTATTTTTTATTTTTAACTATTTTTAAAAAAAAGTTTTTTATTTTTTGATAATCTTTTCATTTCAACTTTTCACATAACATGTTTAAGACCATAAAATTAAAAAAATATCTCTCAAAAAATTGCTCTCAACACCAAAAAAATGTCAAAAAAGCAACAACAAATGAAAAAAAACACCACTTCAATTATCAATTCCCATTAAGAAAAATCACAGTTCACATTAAATCTAACCATTAAAATTTATTAAATATTTGACAAAATTAGAAGTGCACAATAAATTTGAAGAGTCAAAAGTATATAGTGTATATATATCCCAAATATGAGGGGGTATTTATTTGGGAAGCTTACCGAAATTTTCATACATTTGAGGCTAATATATTCTATCTTATAGTAAAAGTTTTCTCAATCACAAAAATTTTGAATTTTTCATTGTTTTTGAATATATTTTTTGGTAGTCCAATACATTACAAATGATACATTACTTAATGGGAGGAATGTATTCGAAAGAGAAGAGATGTATCAAGAGAGGATAGGGATGTATCCGAGAGGAATTTTTGTAATTTTTCTAAATGGTAAGAAATTTTAAAGATTATGATATTTTAAGTCGTGTATTTATGTAATTTTCCTCATTTTTTCTCCTCTCAAATCTATAATCTGAATATATATTTTTTTTGGTAAAACTAATAATCTTAATATACCTTTTCATATGATTAAGTGCAAATCCCTCCCTAATCACGGCAAGTCACCTAATATAATAATTAATAACCCTCTCTTCTAGAAACAACAACGACTCCCCACACAATTACGAAATATACTCTTCTATGCGCGCGCACGATTGGACCATACAATATTATTTTTGTCAACATCTCCTTTCCTTTCTTACCATAATATTCCATCGTTTTAAGTTGTTTGTTCCACTTTTTAACAATTTTTAATTTTAATGTATAACATGTTTAAAATATACTTTTATCTTAAAATTATAAAATTAAAAGATTAATAATAACTTTTTTAAATAAGATATATCAAAATATCAACATATTGAGGTCTTAGATAAGATGATTTGGAGGATACTTATTAGAGTAAAAGGTCAGAAGATAATTAAGTTTTGATTCACTTTTCAGTGGATTCAAGTTTAGTTGGACCTCGTTAGGGTTGTATCTATTGTAATAATTTTAGTTATATACATAGTATTATATTTTCAATTACCACATAATTTCATTGTGTATTGCTTCTTTTCTCCGAATGTTTTGTATTGCTTCTCTTGTAAATTGTTTATCTCACAGTTATATTACCCTTTTTCCATAAATATTTAATTTGCTATACTTAAATACGTTGAGAATCTTTCGAAATAAGTTTTTTGTCCCAAAAATAATAAGTGTGGAATTGAACATGTGTTTTGATTGATATAAAAATGTCAAAAAGTCATATTCGACAGCCCCATCTCCACCGGCCCTCCTTCTTGGTGCCTCGAAACAAATAAAGACACAATTTCCCTAGCGTTAACGCGGAAACACCTTTTTTATTCCTTTTTTCAATATTTCCTCCTCATTTACTATTTCCTTTCACCTTCTCCACTTTTTCCTTTTCCCCCCAAACTTTTTTTTTTTTTTAAATATTATTTTATGTGTAAATTTTTAACTTTATAATATATTTCTATATTAAAAGAATGTGATGATATATTTAAGATTATAGATTTTAATTCTCATGATTTATCTCGATTGAACAAGTAGAAAAATATGGATTTAATTATAAATTATAAATATTTGTAAGATTATAAATAATCTCATTAATTATAGAAATATCTCTATATCATTGAGGTTCACTAATTATTTGACTATTGAAGGATCTCTTTGTATGTGTTGTCCAGAAAGAGAAGTTCAATCCAAGCTCAGGATAAATATTGACGCTTAACGATATATCGAGTCTGATCTATAAAATTACTCCTTTTATCTTATTTTATTTATCTTTTTTATTACATTTAAAAGATGATCTCCAACCTTTTAAATTTAATTCTAAAAAAATATATTTTTCATTTGAGATTAAAAAAATATAAAAATAAATCAAAATCAGATACATAAACTGAACCAAGGGAGTACTATCTTTTGATAGGTATAAAAAATATCATTCTTAACTTTTATATTTTAGTCAAATATTGCTCTATAAAATAAAACGAAGCAACTATTCAAACCTCATCTATTATTTAAATAAAAAATGAATGGTGTAATTATTATCTAAAAAGTTAATTGATTTTTTTTCTCTCTGAGTATGATCTTGTAATAATAATAATATCTACTACATATTTTATATTATAATAATAATTACATTATATAATATCTACATATTTTAATTTTCAAATTTGGAAGTTATTAGGAAAGTAGTAGTAGTATTTATAACATGACAAACCAAACTTGGTACTACTACCAACCACCCAATATATAGCCTCATTTATTTCAAACCCCAATCCTCATCCTTCTAAAAAACTATATACTAAAAATATAAATATTCCTTATTCTTCTCCTTCAAATTCTCAAAATTCTCTCTTTCCAAATTTCTTCAAAAAAAATCACATTTCAACGGTAAATCAAATTTGGGGTTCTGGGTATTTCAAGAAAATGGATTCTGAAACCTTAAAAGATTCGTATAACGAAGAAATCATCGAAAAATTAACCGAAGATTTTACAGAGCAGTTGAGTATGAAACAACAGATAATCGAAGAAGATGGTTATGAGGACGAGGAGGAGGAGGAGGTTGAAGACGATGACGATGATAATGAAGAAGAAGAGTTTTCTTTCGCGTGTGGGATAGACGCGCCGCCGATAGCGGCGGATGAGATGTTTTACAATGGTCAAATTCGACCTCTGTTTCCGTTGTTTAATCAGAATCTTCTTCTATCCGACGAGGATTTAGAAGCTTTGAAGGAACAATTACCTATCAGGCCACCGGTAAAGAAGATATTTATACAAACGGAAGATAACTCAATTCCGGCGACTTCAAGTGAAGAAATCGCCGGACCTTTTTGTGAATGGTCGAAAAATAAAGCAATTGAAGCAACACGGGACAATCCAGAGGTATGTAAAAAGAGTAATTCAACCGGATTTTCAAAGCTATGGAGATTTAAAGACTTTCTTCACCGGAGTAACAGTGACGGAAGAGATACCTTTGTGTTCTTAAACCCAACAACTCCGGCGGCGAAAGTAGAGGAAAAAGTTGTTCGGAAAGATGAAACGACGACGTCGGAGAAGAAAAAGAAGGAGATCTCCGGCGAAGTGAAAGTCATCGGAAAAGTAACGAAGAAGACGAAGAAAGTTGTGAAGAAGAGTGAAGGGGTTTTAGCTCATGAAGCTTATATGAAGAGTAAAGCTAAAGCTGAAGATCGCCGGCGATCGTATCTTCCTTACCGGCCGGAGCTCGTCGGATTTTTCACAAATGTGAACGGTGGATTAACGAAGAATGTGCACCCATTCTAAGTCAAAAATCATTATTATTATTTTTGCCTATCTTGGGTTATGGAAATCTTTAATTAATTTTAATATTATAGTAATGTAATTTGCTTAGTCAATAGTAATTAGATTTGTTTGATTTAGATCATGGCCTAAGGGATTATGAGGTATAAGTTGGCCTTTTTCCCCCTTATTGAGCTTTGTAATGTAAAATCTTTAATTCACCATATAATTATGTACTTAAGATTCAGGTCTTTCGGAAACAATTGGTTTGTTTTTATGAGATAATGATAAAATTTGTATATACACTTTATTCTTTTCGAACCTTAATTAATAGAATTGTATTGAATATGTTATTCATGTTGATTTTACTATTACACTACTTCTACAACCTTTTGACCCTTTAATTGATGGTTGTTAATATTATGAGTTATCACAACACTATGTGAGTTTATTCAATAAACACAATTTCATTTTTCAATAGTAGGTATTTATTTTCCGTTAGGTCTAGTTTTGCATTAGTTGTCGTTAGGTCTAGTTTTGTATTAGTTGTTCGTTGGGTAACATATACTAATACAAAGTGCATAAAGGTTACCATTATTGAAGAAAGTAGGTATAAACAAAAAAATAAGAAAAGAAACATGTTTTCTTATTGGCTAAATTGAAAACTAAAAAGTTAAGTAGGGGTATGCATTCGGTTTTTCGGTTTGAGTTTTTCGATTTTTGGTTTTGAAGAAGTGTAGCCCAATCCGAACCAAAATAAATTTGGTTTGGTTTGGTTTTTCTCTTTTTGGTTTGGGTTTTTTCGGTTTGGTTAATCGGTTATGTCAATAATTAGAAACATAACAAAGTTATATTTGCAATTTTTAAATTTATATATATAATATTGAATTTCTTAAATATACTTTTTAATATAAATCTCAAGTAAAACGTAAAACACAATGCTTAAAAGTATATCAATTATAGATGTCCAAATATAAAATAATAAACTAAATCATAATGAAAAATAACTAAAAAGGGACAAAAGTGATTAACTCCAACTTAATTCTATATATATATAATTTGGTTTTTTTGGTTTTTCGATTTTTATTTTTCTAAATCCGAAACCAAACCAAAAAACCAAACAAAGTAAATTATAAATCCATAACCAAACCAAAAATCCAAAAAAAAAAAACAATCCAAATTAGAATTCGGTTTGATTTTTCGATTTAATCCAAATAGTGCACACCCCTACAGTTAAGTATCATTAATCGATGATGAATATTTTATTGATTTGGTTATAGACCTATTCTTAAGCACATAATAACATTAACAATGATAATAGCATACTAATGCAATTAATTTACTAATGAGGTACGAACAGAACAAAATATATACAAACCTTACTCCTTTCTTGGGTGGTAGAAAAATTATTTCCAATAGACATCTAACTCAAGAAAAAATAGAAACTACGACAATAATATGATAATCGAAGTACAAGAAATGACAGATAGTAACAAAAATTGAAGTATAAAAGAACTACAAGAGTAAAACTACGACGAGATTAAACTCAACTATGTATTAACCTTCTACCCTAATTTGTGTGCTGCATAACTTCCTATCTAAGGTCATATACTCCATAAGTTGAAACAGTGGCATGTCTTGTCTAATCATCTTTCCCCAATACCTCTCTGACCAACCTCAACCTCGCATAAAATCATATTGTAACACATTGAACTTTCAGACTTTCGTTAATTTGAACCGTTTCACGTATGAAATTAGACCAAACTCAATGAATTTGATTTTGCCAAGGTATAAAGGTTAAATCTTTAGTGTGGAAATAATATTGTATGTGAATTAAAGTCATAAGGGACATCTAACACATAGTTGGTTGAAATGTTCTCTACCAATTAAGTTTTCGTATAAATTTATATTAGGATCAACTTCAAACAAATATATCTCTTTGAATATGAAGAATTATGTTTAGGTTTAATTACTTGAGTGGATCCCTTTTAAAAAATAATTACTTGTTTTAAATATACTCTTTAATTATTACCATTTATAGCCATATATAACAATACTATATATTTTATTAGATTTGTCTTTCTCTCTTGCCTCTTTCTCCTTTTTCTCTCTCGCCTTTTTTACTTTTATTTCTCTTTCTCGCTTTTTTTCTTTATGTTGTTCTTTCTCTCTTGTTTTTCTTTCTGCTGCTTTTTTTTTCTTGCTCTTTCTCCTTCTCTTTCTCTTGTTTTTTTCCCCTTCTCTCTCTATTTTCTTTCGTAGAGTAGTTAATGATTCGTAGACTAAATAAAATTTGTATCAATAATTAATTAATTAGGCAAGTAATCTAATCGTAACAAATGAAGAGACATAATAAATTGCAAAATGAATTAAACTTACATTAAAAATGTATTCCACAAATATTAAAGTTGAATTAGAAGAGAATTAAATATGAATGCAAAATGTAGCAAACCAAAGATCATTCTATGATCTGTAAACTAATCAACCAATAAATTGCAAAATGAATTAAAATTGTATTTAAAAGTGTATTACACAAATATTAAACAAGTAAATAAATTAAATTTGCTTTAAAATTGTATTACACGATATTAAAGTTGAATTAGAAGAGAAAATTAAGAATGAATGAAAAACGTAACTAATGAAAGACAAGACATCGATCTATAAACTGAATTAAACTTGTATTGTTCATGAATAAAACATATATTATATGTGTCTTATAAATTATTTTGGGTTTGTATCACTAAGAACGTAAGTGATGTTTGCAATATGTATTAAAAATGTATTGTGCATAGAGTATTATAAGTGTGTTACCTAAATTATTTTAGTTGATATCATTAAAAAGGGAGTGAAATTTGCAATATGTATTATAAATGTAGGATGTATTGTTCATGATTTTAATACAATTTTAATACAATTATGAAACATATCTAATACAACTTTAATACAAACCCGATATAGTTCCATAAACTTCATCCTTTTCGAGCTTCAATCTAGTATTTCTCCTAAAATCAATTTTAAACTTAACCAAACCCTCTTAAAATTGAGATATAAACTCCAAAAGATATTTTCAATTATTTGTAGGAACAACCTATCCAAACTAATCACAAACGAAAGAGCAGACAAGTAATCTAATCATAACAAATGAAGAAACATAATAAATTGGCGAATGAATTAAACTTGAGTTAAAAATATATTATACACATATTAAAATTGAATTAGAAGCGAATTAAACATGATGTAGCAAACTAAAGAGAATTATGTGATTTGTAAACTAAATAAAACTTGTATCAATAATGAAATAATCAAGTAATTCAATCATAACAAATCAACTAATAAACTGCAAAATGAATTAACTTGTATTAAAAGTGCATACACAAATATTAAAGTTGAATTAAGCATGGATAAAAAATGTAACTAATGAAACACCAGACAATAATGTATAGAGTGAATTAAACTTATATCAATAATGAATTAAACAAGTAATCTAATAGTAACAAATAATAAACTACAAAATGAATTAAATTTACATTAAAAGTGTATACACAATATTGAAGTTGAATTAGAAGAGTAAATTAAGAATAAATGAAAAACGTAACTAACGAAAGACAAGACAATAATCTATAGACTGAATTAAACTTGTATTATTCATGAATCAAACATGTATTATAAATTATTTTGGTTTGTATCACTAAGAACATGAGTGATGTTTGCAATATATATTAAAAATGTAGTGTGCATGTATTATAAATGTATTATTAAGTGTGTTACCTAAATCATTTGGTTGGTATCACTAAGAAGAGAGTAAAGTTTGCAATATGTATTATAAATGTATTGTTCATGATTTTAATACAATTTTAATACAATTATAAAAATATCTAATTCAACTTTAATACAATTGCGATATAGTTCCATAAACTTTACCTTTTTCGAGTTTCAATCTTATATTTCACCTAAAATCAATTATAAACTTAACCAAACCCTCTTATATAAACTTCAAACTGCATTTTCAATTATTTGTAGGATCAACCTATCCAAACTAATCACGAGTTCGTAAGATTCATAAAATGAATTCAAAGTTTGAAGTTTTATAATGACTATCATGAATTCTTGCTGCTGTAATTCTAGAGATTTGAAATTTCTGTCTGAGAACATGATATTGTACAAATTTTCGATTTTTCTATTTCTCTTCTCGTCGTATTTTTGAATAAAAATAGTAAAATATGGACAAAAACTGATTTGAGAATAATTATTTAAATGAAAATTTTAAAAGAAGAAGAATAAAAAAAGAAGAAGAGGAGAAAGAGAAAGAATAACACAGAAAGAGATGAAGAAGAAGAAAAATAAAAAGAAGAAGATGAGGAAGAGAAAAAGGACAGAGAAAGAGGCAAAGCGGTACAATTTTTTAATCCAAAAAATTGTTATATTTAGTTTTAAAAAATTATATTGTCATAGATGGTAAATATTTTCTTAATATAGCATATTTATGTGATTTTGCCTTATGCTTACCATAATCTATAAATTAATGGTCTTATGGTCCATTTTTCAACGCATCCAACTGTTTGTCATTCTGAATTTGAATCAAGAAGTTACAGTCATTTTAGTGAAATCATGTCAAACAATCACAGTCGAATCGAACCATAAGTGAATTTTATGAACCTTAATAAGTCTAAAACAAAATTAAATGGGGATTATTCCAAGTGAATTTACGATCCATTTCACGGTCTGTATAGTAGGTAAACGATCTATATATCACATGTATATCTGAATTTTTTTTTCCAGATTTTGTAAAAAATGTTATTTTGAGTTTATTTTCTCACTTTTCACTTTTTGATATATATACCCCTACAGCCTCCAAGAGCTCTCTTTTACCCTACGAAATGTAGGTAAGTATTTTCCATAATATTACAACATAAATTCAAGAATTTTTACAAGATTCAAACATTCATCCTCCTTTGTCTACTGAAATCAAGAACTCAATCCTAAGGTTCAAGACTTGATTTTGAGCGAGATCTACCACATATAAAAGGGATTATAACTTCTTACAAATCAAGGTAATCATACTCTCATGATTTCTAAGTAATTCTAGCATATGATTATGTATCATAAGCAATAATTTATGCTCAAAAAATTATAATATTACCTAGGACTTTTCGAAGCGGATACGAATTTAGTTAGGCTGCAATGTGTGTATTGGACAGCGGATGAAAAATAAAATAAAAAATCTATTGTGTATTTTAGTTTTGACTTTTGACCTTTGTGTCACTTTATAAAAAACTTTTTTTATAAGACTTGTTTCTTAAATGCTTTTAAACTATGTTTCCGCTTCTATCTAGATATATATACACATGTTTCTTGCCATGTTATCAGTACGCTTGGGCCAACAATTGCATCAGACTAGGGTCTAGGATCGAGGAGTGATATATTCATAGTCAACCTCTTACACTGATATACCGTGAGTTTACGGTATTTTTAATACATTTCACTTAAGAGTTGTGTGTGTCTAGGGCCTTTTTGTATTGGTTTTTATGTGTTTTTATCATGTTTTGCAGGAAAGATGTTTAGGCGTGAAAGTAAAGAGACAACGGAAAGAAATGCAGAAAAGGGCATCTACGGAGGTGATCTACGGACTGTAGGTCAATTGACGCTCCGTAGATGGTGAACGTAGATCAGCAGGCAAGGCATGGAAGGCAAATTAGGGAAATCTGATCAAGTGTGGAACCACGACGGCCATTGACGGTCCGTAGATTGATCTACGGACCGTCTTGCTGATCCGTAGAATGATACTGCGAGGGTTCCAATACTAGATTTTTGAAGATTCTAAGTGTGGAGCTACGGAGAGGGATTGTCGGACCGTAGATCGATCTACGATCCGTACTGAAATTCCGTTGTTTGCTTCAGAGAAGCTGATTTTTGGAAGCCGAAATATTTTCTAAGTCCTTGCTGATGGAAAGGACTCACGGACCGTAGATTTATTGACGGTCCATGAGTCAGTCTCGTGGAATGAAGACGCGTGCCTGAACAAACTTTCCTTATTTTGTTTCCCTTTTAATTTAGGACTTGTTTTCTATAAATAGGGTATGTAAACCTCATTTTTGTTTGTTAAACTTTATTCCTTTAGTTCTATTTCGTGACTTGGGATTTTATGGTTGCAAACCTAGCAATTCTTGATTTCCTAAGTTGGTTTTGAAGATTTTGGTATTGAAATTCAAGTTCTTTCATCTAATACAATGAATTGTGTTCATATGATTATGGGTAACTAAACTCCACAACTAGGGTTGTGGGAACCATGAGCGATTAACAAAGTATAAATAGTAAATAAGCGATTTTTGAATAGTGTTTTGCATGCATTGATAATTCTTTCGTTCAAAAGTCTTTTTAACGAGTGCACGCGTTAGAACTCGCCTTGTTGCTACTTGCCGGACCAAGGAAGTAGTTAATAAGAAAAGAATTATCAACATAGATTTAGTGTGATACTATCTAATACGCTAGTGTCGATTGGTGCGAAGTAATAACTAAGCCAAACATCGATTATGATGTCTAATAAGAGGTAAAGGTAAGGGTTAGTAAATTATACACACGTA
>NW_006239143.1:753287-770108 GCF_000226075.1 Solanum tuberosum | reverse complement strand
CCCCCCCCCCTTTAATTACTTGTTTCTGGAAGTAATTTGACTAAACGAATATAATTGTTGGTTAAAGTGAAGTCTACACTATTTTCCTCGTGGGATCGACCCCAATCTACAAGTTGGGTTCTTTACTTGATAACGATCGCTTATGCTTCTTTAGGGAGGTGTAATTTGAGCGTATCAAATTTTGGCGCGCCTCTTAAACCTCCGCACTAGAATATCCACACATCTCATGATCTTCACATATTCAAATCATTTCAGCCTTATTTCTCATATTTTGTCCTTGAGTCACTCTCACTTATCATAGAATTTTGATAAAAAATCTTTCTTAAATTTCATTTTGAGTCAAGTCATGTAAAAAAAAAAAGGAGGGTTGTACAAAAATGACCAAATTGATCATGGTGACAATAATTTTGAACCTTAGACTTATCTATTTGATGCCGTCAAGAAAAAAACTCATGCCAACCATGTCCTTGTCTAATGCAAGTTTGGGAATTTAATGTTTTTTTGGGTCTCATCACACACACGAGCATTCTATGAAGTATCCTCCAACTTCCATCAGAAAATTTTGAACATGTATAGCACATGGGGCTGCTCTTTATTACTCAAAAAACAAAGATATTATTCTTAACAAATAAATAAATAAAAAATACGTTCAAAAATATTATAGAAAAAATTAAAAGGACCATCGATGGAATCTAAAGTAGTTGTATTAAAAGGACAGATTATTTATGTCACTTCCTCCGTCTTACTCCATCCGTTCACTTTTACTTGTTACACTTTGATTTAGCTTATCCATCAAGAAAATAATTAGTAATATATGTATTTACCAAATTGTCCGCTATTAAATGATATCTTGAAAATGATTTGAAAAATAAGTATTTAATGTTAAAGGTAAAATATGAAAAAAATATTATTGTCTTTGCTTGATATGTCAAAAGTGACGAGTAAAAATGAAAATCTATTTTAGAAATAAATGACAAGTAAAAATGAACAAAAAAAGTATATTAATTGTTTATTTTCTCTTTTATAGTTCTTAAGAAGCCATAAATAAAAATTATAGTTTTATTAATTTATGCCTTAAGAATTTTTGTTAAAACTCTACAAATTTGTTTATACTTTCGAAAAATATTTAATTGTAAAGGTAAAATTTAAAAAATATTAATACTATCTTGATATTTAAAAGTGACATATAATTAAGGATAACTATTTCTAGTAATATGGGACAGTGGAAGTAAAACTCTTCTCGTTTGGTGTGAGAGATAAGAATAAATAGTCCTGAGATAAAAAAAATAGGGGTAATGCTAAATTACCAGAAAATTTGGTAATACTCTTTTTATTTTAAAATAAACTGATTTTTTTTCTATTTTTTAATTAAAATGAATTAAAGTTAAAATGGTAAAAATATTCAAAAAGGTAAAATAACATAGTGTGAAATATGTTATTTTACCATCTTGACCAAATTTTCTGGCCAAAAGAATTTTTCCAAAAAACAGTCTTAGGATAAAATTTTAATGTCTTGTTTGGTTGACATATTTGAGATAACTTATCCCACCATTTATAGCATAGTGATGGGATAAATTATCCCATATATGATGGGATAAGTTATCCCAGGATAACCAATCACAGGATAATTAATCCTGGGATAACTAGTTCCCAACCAAACGATCGAATCTTGTTTAATACGAAAGATAAGGAATAATTAATTTTGAAATTAATTTTGGATGAATTTATCCACATTTAGTTAGATAAAATCACAAAATCTTATCTCGAGATTAATTATCTCAAATTATAATGTTATTTTTATTTCATATTAATTATGAAATAACTTGTTCCTGACCGAATGAATACTCAGGGATGGGTGCATTTATATAGAGATATTAATTGGGCATACATGCTTGAGCCGACCATGCACAGATAGTGAACAAGAATTAATTAGAACATCCAACAAAGCATTTATTAGAGTTTATTTTGGCTGCTAAAATTTACTCATTCGTTCAATAATAAGTGCTCACTATACTATTTTGAGATATCTAATAATACTTGTTCACTTTATAAAATTAAAGAATAATTTTACACTTAGTTCCTAATTTATTCTTATCGTTAATTATATTCCTTATTACATTTTTCAAGACATTGCATTTATATTCAAATGGTGATATATTAAAATTACCCATCTATTTATAAATCTCTTAAGAAGTATGCAAAATCAATAGTGAACAAATATTGTTGGATAGAGGGACTAGTTGAAGTTTGGAAGAAAAATTAAAAGTTGAGGTTAGAAAATGATTTTTGAAAATGAAGTTATTTGGATTTTGTGAGTGAAAGTTGAATTAGTATTCCTCAGAACTTATTTTTCAAATTTCATACTCTCTAATTTTAAAGTTTAAAGTTGAAATAATAAATAAAATTTTAAAACAAACATTAAATCCTCAATATTATTTCAAAATATTTGAATTTGAAATAAAATATATGGCTTAAGGGTTGTTGGAAGACAAGGAGATGACATTTATTTGTTTGGACATAGGAATTGAAGCATCAAACTATCAGTACAATAGACTCTGAGAAATTTTAAAGAGTTGCTCCATTGAATAAGGTACAATAATTGTGATACTTTCCTCGACACAATTAAAATTTCGAGAGTCAATAAAAAATGTAATTATTTTAAAATATTTTTAAAATATTTGAAATTAGTAATTATCATTATTAATAATATTTTTTTATATAATATTCAAAATGCTTATAACTTTTATGTCCGAATTTATAATTAAAATTTTTAAAAATTTAAAATAAATTAGGACGACAAATAAATTGAAACAGGGTATTATATGAGTTTTGAAGAGATTTGAACGAGGTGACAGAGAAAAGAAGTTGCAGCATAAGTCCCTATGGAAGTTGCAGTGGTCATTAATGGCACTCATGTTTTGTAGGTGTGCCTGCAAACATTGATGAATTACTGCTCCTTTTAAAATGAGACTGTAAAAGTCAAATGAGTAAGTTGCAAATCTGCTATCATGATTCCCATTAAACATTTTGCCAATCATGCACATCCAAATGTACTTATTAAAAAGGAGGGCGTGAGGCTAGACGTTTTATGTAGCACGGGGTGAGACGTAAGTCCCGAGACATGGGGGCGTAGTCTCAATATATATTTACTTTTATAATTTTATTACTAAAAAAGTAAAACTTTCAATTATTTTACAAGTAAATTTTAATAAATAACCTATAGTGATTTTTATTTGAGAAAGGTATTAATAATCAATACTGAAGAAAAAAAGTATTACAATTACTATTTGAAAAATATCATTACAACAATAATAAAAAATATGATTTAAAGCAAAAAAGGTTCAAAAACCAAAAATGAAAACACCCTATGGATTTACATCTTTAATTTGTGCCCGGAGCGTTTTTGGTACGCCCCGCTCCGAGACTCACTCCAAAAAATGTTTTTGAAAACACTGAGTAGTAATATACAATCTCATTTGGTAGTTGATTTGTAGGTAAGTTAAGCAAATACTAAATTCTATATAAATAATATCATGTTGAATAGTACGTAGTTGGTTAGAAAATAAGATACTCGTGTATAAAAAATTAATGTGTTTGATCTGAAATTAGAAATATGCATAATTAATACATGTATAAGTTAAGAAGTATTTATACATTATTTTGTATAGAATAGAAGATGGAATAATTAATACATAAATAACTAAATTCTCCGTATTAACTTCTCATTCAGAACCTTCATTGGTCTTCTATAGCTACTATCTTGAAAAACAATGCCAAAGAAAGTGTCAAATCAACGAGGGTCAAGTAACATGAAATGGTGGGAGTAGTCGTACAAGATTCAATGATTCATGAAGAATGTTTATGATTCAAGTAGAAAAGACAGGAAACAAACGGTGCTGAACTAGTGTAAATAACATCTTTCATTTCATCACATGCCAAGGTTTACAAATCTATTGCAGGACAAATACATATACATATAAATCTGAAATTTTGTTGCTTAGCCATTTCACTTAACTAGGAATAGAAACAACAGCTTCTTTTGACATCCTCTTCCATTTTTGTACATATACTAGTTGTTTTATAGGTCTAACACCTTTTGACCTCATCGTAAATTTTAAATGAGCTACTAACTCGCAATCTACAGTCTGTGGCACCATTTTCATTTTCGTGCACACGCGTAGAGTTATGAATCCTATCGACTATGCAACTTGAACTTCTCTTGGCGGGTTGTTGCTCAACTAACTGAGGGGGCATGGAATCTGTACTTTCATCTTTGTAGTTCATGAAAGCTCCTAGGGCTCCAAGAAACCCCTCATGCCGCAAGAACATTGCTTTGGCCTCACCCTTCGACCTGCACATAGTGCATTCTGTTAACTTGTGAATTCAGGAGATATTTACCTAGTAGGAGTCAAAGGTGATAAAATGCCAAACCACGTTTCAGTGCGAGCTAGTGAGCACTATTTTATATTTAGAATGGTAACATAGCTAGCGAGAACTATTTATCCCTTATGTTAAAAGAGTATGCCAATCGATTAATATATCCTATGAAGTTCACACCAATTCATCACTAAGAAACTAATGTTATTCAAAAGATCTTTTTTTGTCAGGATGGTGTCCAGGCAAGCTTGTGCATACCTCGATTGTTTCACTGGATACCTGCTACTTCCCACTAGCATGGGTACCAGGTAACTCTACTAACCAAGGCTTATAATTCAAATGAAAATAATGGGAGCTTTATTTTCTTGGGTAAGTAACTTGGTAGTAAGGAAGATACCAATTATCTGACTATAGGTGGATATAGCAATTACCAGAAATCAACTGCAACGGAGATTGTGTCCATTGTATAAGCATGGTCACGAATGAAGAATCCTCCCAAAAAGATGCGCTTGAGCCCAAAACGAAGAGCATTTAAGTATGCAATCTAGAAAAGCAAAACCCAATTTAAGAAATAAGTCAGCAACAATAAGAAAATGACTTCTTTACAAATTTAACAAATAAATTATAGCAAAAGAATGGAAGGAGAGGCCCTATATTTCTTCCATTTCGCGAGCGCTGGTTGCAAAGTCATACTTCTCAACTTATTCAGGTGTTCATGTTTGCCATTCTTGTTCAGTCAAAGCATCACTTCGGAACAGAATATCTAACATACTAAACCTTAGACCAACTTGGTGACACTTATATAAAAATCAATTTGTTTAATGAAGACAACTATAATGAAATGTTTCATGGCAGAAAAGAGCATCATAAAATCAAAATAGGAAATATAACTTCATTGAGGAACCAAAGTAGCAGAGATGCATGTCTATAACACCACCGGAGAGTTTCTAGCGATGAAAAGACTACAGACTAATGCAGAGGTCGTATTAGGTTTTAGTATCTTCCAATATTTGATGTCATTTTAACAACACTATGACATGTTACAATCAAAGTCCAAGAATATACACAGTTACTGTCAGCATGAAGTGAAAATGAGCAATACGAGGTATCCAATAAGTAATGGGTGGATTATTTATCTGCTCTTCACCTGAGTTTTCTTTCAATCCCTTCTTTGTATCCTTGTGAGAGGAGAGTAGTATGCAAAACAAATCTAATCGGAACAGTATTATTCTTAATATGGAGAGAAATGAAATATTCTCAGTCAGGAAAGGCTACAGATACTGCTGAGAGAAACATCATGACCCGCATAATTACCTGTCCGATGTTATTTGAGATCATCCTTAAGAGGGACCGGGCAATGTCTTCTGGTTTGTAGTCTTCGAGCTCTTTGTTTTCTGAGATTGCCTTGCCGAAGCTAGACGCTATGGCTGTTGATGCAAGGCCAATCTGTCATGAATCACTAAATAAGCTTTTGGTATGTGAATAGCGCATTTAGAAAAACTGAAAATATGGGAACTCGATTTGCAAAATACATCAACTCCTCTTATGATAGATTTCAATTACTTGGCCAACATCCAACAGCAGAAACAGTGGTCAAATAAGGAACTGTTTAGTGGAGTTAATGAGTTCATCTATAACAACTGAAAACTGAAAGGATTTGCAAATGAAAAAGGTACGGATAGCCTCAAATTATAATGGAGGATAAAATTAAGACATTTTGTATAGTAGAGGAGCATTTTAGACCCTTTTCCCTAATTTTAATGACTTTTCTCCAAATTCTCACCAATTGAAGGGACGGTGCATATTTCAAGCAATCAGTGTAATCAAAGACGAAAGCGCAAAAAAGCTCTAAGGTCCGGGGGGCTTTAAGCGCAAAGCGCAAATAAAGCACGGGCTTTAATGAAAAAAGGCACAAAGGGAGAAAAAAATACAACTATATATGTTTAGTCCAAGACTAATAATTATAAACATGAATGACAAATATATGACCAATGAAATTGAATTTTTTTTATTATAAAGTGAAATATCAATTGTTTAGTGTCAATTCTTCATAAGAGGCTCATTGGCAAGGAAAAGTTTGTCTTAGAACCTTGATGACGATGCTGAAGCGCACATAAAGCGAGGCGAAGCGCTCAACACGTTTTGAGCCTCGCTTCAAGGCTTAAGCGCGCTTAAAGCGTGCCTTTGATAACACTGCAAGCAATACAAGAGAATTAGTGTCAATTTGGGTCTGGCATTGTTTGCAGCACCTTTCCAAAGCGCACATCATGACTGGAATCATTTCTTTCTAGTGCCTAGTGTCGACAAGGAAATTATTAAGAGCATTTAGACCATTTAGACAATTGGGAACAAGATTGTGACTTCATCCATACTTTTGGGGATGAAATGAGAATTTCTGTACACAAGAGGCCCAATAAGAGCAAGAAAATATAAGACAAAAAATCCACTCAGGGGGGTGTGCAATTTATCAATTTGAGAAAAGGTATACACACAATGACACAAGACATGAACTTGAAAACTGTAACAAGCTAGCCTTAAAATTCTCCTGTATAAAGGTCTAACGTTGGCAGAGCACATCTGGAGCAAAACAGAAAGTAGATTGGAGGAGCATGAACAAAAGGGAGATGCAGAATGAAGAGAAAAAGAGGCTTAAGAGGGTGGTTGACTCAACTTATCATTTCTTTATTCTTCACACTTCAAAGCGATGAGAAGGCACAAGCAAAGTTCACTCTACTAGTGTCATCCCTTTTTTGCTTGTGATAAAAAATGAATTTACTTTCACCTATCTTGATAAGAGAACCTTTACAGTCAAAACATAGTGGATTGAGGATGTGATGGACACAAATTGGGAGTTGGGAAAGAAATTGCTCAACTTGGACTAAAGTTTGGACTTTGGAGACCATTTCCATTTTCTATTTTTTCCATTACTCAATTAGACTTTTCTATATCCAAGATGTGACATATTGGACCTGTCGATAGTTTAAACTGCAACAGATCCAAATGAAAGACAGAAAAGGTGTAAAAGAGCATAAAGAAAAATAAATTACACAACAAAGTTTATACCTTTGAATAGTCCAATCCCCCATAAATATCTCCAACGAGCATGTCTATCACTCTGTTGTTTCCCTGATGGCTCAATTCCAGTAACTCATCAAAACTGTAATAACGAACACATAAGAAAATTCTGCAGAAAAAGAAAATAATTGACTATATTGAAAATCATTACTTATAATTGAAATGAAAATAACCTTTGGCATTTGGTCAAAAGTTTCCCTAGTCCCAAGAAAGTGCCACCACCGACGCTAGTTCCACTAACTCTCTGAAATTTCCCATCTCCATCTACCTAAAAGGCATAAATATAAAATATTCATATAATAAAGAGTGAGTCGGCTATGAAGTGCCAAAATACGCAGTGGCATATGCAGAATTATTTGTGAGCAGTGTCAGCATTTAAAGAAGCGAAATGAACAAATCAAAGACCTATATCTAGAACAGTTTTGATCGAGTTTTTAGTTCTTAAAATGTATTAATGAAAACATCATCAGAAATATAATTCAAAGGAAATATTTTCCTCATTAAGACATGAAAAAGAATTTTTTTCCATCCACAATAAGGAATTTTTGGTATAGTTGATTATTATGGTTGTGGAGTTGGGGATCATTTATTTCAACATCATTTTTTTATTTTAATAGATAAGGCTAAGAAAATGTAAAACATACATGTCCAGCTGAGGCTCGAAACCCTGGCCTAATTAAGCTAGTAACGTACTTAACCCGTCAGACTAAGAAGTCTACTTTATACAGTACCGTCAAGTTATATTATGTATAGTTTATTCATACATTTTATTTATAAGTAGTAAAATTTTCTGATCAACTGGCCTAAGGTAGCTCTGCCACTGAAAATACATAAAATTCATAATTGATTGCAGATATCACCCTGCTCTTGATAAAATTATGACTGAATTCTTTTCATTCTAGAACGGAAATATATACAAGCAGTTATGGCTCATAAAAGCCTCCTAACTCGTGGCTTCAGTCAACAAAAGTTTCCAGCAACTCAAGTCACAAGTGTGCATTAATCCTTTAGAAAATGCTATGAAGTCAAAAGGTCTTCTTACTTCAGGGTCTTATATTACTGTTCTAGTTCTTCTATATCACTCTACATCTAGCAACCCATCAAAGCCCACCAGCCTGAGATGACTATGTTAAACCTAAACTCTCAGTATTTCTGAAATTGATTAGCAACCCAATGCAGATTGTAGTGAATCTAGTCAAGTTCTTGGTCAAGATCATTTACACATGCTTACTAAATGCAGTAGCATACCAACGTTATCTTGCTGACATCAAAGTTAGTTGGAAAATAACATTTAAGAATGGGGATCTTCACATAAGAGAAAACCCAAGGTAAATTCTTTACTTCAAGGGACCAAATTAACTAAGAAAATAACGTAGTGGTTGTAGGTATTAACTTTTTTAATTTATAGATTGTCTGCTAACTACTATGCAGAAGATCAACTACTTTTCCTGCACGAGATAATATAAGCAATAAGAAATGCACCCACATGTTAAAAACAGAGAGATGAAAACTGCATGTTGGAAAACAGCGGAACAGTATGAAGCATATGGAATGTCATCTAAATCATGCGTGAAACAGGATAAGGAGAGCTTTGGTGAACTCCTTGCAGGTCCTAACCATTGAAGATCAGTGTGAATTATTGTTTACATTGAATTGGAGGAATCTAGGCTGTGAAGCTTACCTTTATCATGCCAACCCCAGACCCAATGTTGACAAGGAGGTAGGGATATAAATCATTCTGATCTATCTGCACATACTCCTTTTGACCTCCAATATATGTATAAACTTCATGGTTGACAGCCTGCTCAGAGAAAAAGAGAGAGGAATGGGTCAAACAAACCTCTTTTTTTTAAAAAAAAAAACAACAATATTTTGTACTAACAATTAGAAAAGAGCAGGAAATTTATGCAGTTGAGAAGGTTTTCTGTTGCCAATGTGGTCTTAGCCTCACTAGTTAGGCTTAAATCCTGGAGACTTCTTGGTCTCGTGGAAAAGACTCAATAAATTAACAGATTTTCTGGCCTTAAAAAGAGTACTTCATTCACCAGAAATTATCGAAATGTACCATACCAAGAAAGGGAAAGGTATTCCATATGCTACTCGTACTCAATTCAGCTAAACACTGGATGGAGGAGAGAAAAGAGAAACCACTACTTCCATGAGAAATGTGCCTTTATCAATCTTTTACCGGCCTTGAGGGCGCAGCATTCCATCAAGCAAGCAGCACAGAATCATGATAAATTAATAAAACAATAAACCCAGTAAATTAGGCTATACACACATAATCATTTCCCCAAGCAAGAAGCTAATATAGAGAAAACGCATATGTATTCCTGGGACCACAAATACCTTCCAGGTACTTAATAGATTAAGTAAACCAAGCTGAAGATTGGCGGACAAAAGAAATATAAATTATTTTAAAAAAGGATTTCATGTGCCTGGACTTCAATATCTGAAGAAAATAGTACAAACCAAATACTGCTTTCTGCTATAAAAGAAAACCCACCTTAAGCAGAAAATTTGCTCCAGTAACAACAGACTCCATTTCCTCTACCTTGTCCAGAGTTAGGCCAAGTTTTTCTTTGAATAGATCGGCAAACTTGAAAGCTCCTCCACCAGTTGCCTGTTCAAGCATAAAACTCATCAAAAGGTTCCATGGGTCTTATAACTTTAGCATTTCACCATATAAATTAGTTACAAATATTATGACGAAAAATTCTACTACAGCTCTTCGGTGACCATGTGTGCTTTGACCCCCAAAAAGATATAGTCCAGCCATTGGCAGAGGGACTTCTACAAGACCTGATTAATGTCTTTTCAGAAAATTGTACTACATGCAAGGGTTTCTGTGCAATGTTTTAGCTCTAAGCTTGAATTCTTTTATGAATACTATGTCTAGTGTATTTAGAACATTTTACCAATCAGACACTAATGCATACACTATTAACTCTGACACATTAGTTTAATTACACTTCATTGAATTGTGGACATTGCGATTAAAAGTTTTAACTACAGAGTACATTTTTATTTATTTATTTCAGGTCATTACCACTCCCCATGTGGCCTCTTCCTTTTTCTTTTGGGTTAGCCAAGCATGCACATTATTTTGCTTATCGGTGTGAGACTCAAATTGAAGAACTCTACTTACTCCAATACCATATTGATTGACCTAAACCACCTTATCTTAAAGTTTAAATTATAAGAGAGGTCACTTATTTATTTATTTGGTTATTCATTTATTTATTCTAGAAGGAGAAATGCATACACTATTTATTTCCACTTTATAAAAACTTAATTTTCAAGAAGTATTTAACTTTGAAAGTACATTCTAACAATAAGAAGACTGCAGTGTGTAGCTTCCTCAGTACTTATCATTGAGTAGCTTCTCCAGCAAACCATAATTGATCTGCTGGACTTCTGGAAGCTTGTTTCATCCCACAATGGATACAAATATTTTTTTCTTTCTAATGAAGTTTTAGGGTATAAAAATTCCTCAAAAAACTAAGGACTTGAGGAAAACTCTCCTATAATCACCTAATGGAGCAAAGAAAAAGAAAAGAGGTGGGAAACAGAACCAACATCTTTGAAATAACTCCTTTACCTTAATCTTGATCTTGTCAACAGCATGAGAATGATGACATTGAGCACCTGTAACCATTGTAATATGTAAGATTTAGGGAGGTCATGACATAATACAACTTATTCAAAAGAAGCATAACAAACTGTGAGTATAAACTTTAAAGTGAAGATTTCCTCTTAAACTGAGCATATGATTCCTACGGTGACCAAAGTACGTAAAAGCTTAACTGAAACTACATATAAATGATATTTCTGTCCGTACTAGACTGTTTGTACACTTTAAATACGCTAAGGATTCTGTTCTGTACACTTCACTTGCAAGAATTCAAATTCTTTCAATCATCCACAGTTTAAAGTTTGAAGAAATGTTTTCTGTGCCACGTTAACTTAGAGATTATTTAATATTGTTCTTCCACTATCACTAATAAAATATATAAGTAAATTAACATCTTAAAGTCCATGCTAGTATTAAAGCAACTGCTTAAGTGTAGATCCAGCTGATCTGTTTTCTTTTTCTTTCCAATCTCCTCCAACTCCTGAATTCTCTCAGAGCTACTTACGAGCAAGAGTTTATTTCATGTGCTCTCTATTCTAGCTTCTTGACCATTGAGAGACCATCTTTGTTGTCATCCTCTTCACTCTACTACACCTGGAGAAGAGCTATGCTAGGAAAAGAATCCTTGCCCTGCGCCTCTATTTCTTCACTTTGTAAAGATGGACAACGGGACAGAAA
The DNA here is from genome assembly GCF_000226075.1 of Solanum tuberosum. Classification (NCBI taxonomy): domain Eukaryota; kingdom Viridiplantae; phylum Streptophyta; class Magnoliopsida; order Solanales; family Solanaceae; genus Solanum; species Solanum tuberosum. The sequence goes on along the minus strand of NW_006239143.1, from coordinate 758,344 downwards.
AGAAACACAAAGGAGCAGACATAAGATACAAAATTTAATACTCGGTGGCTAAAATTGAAAATTTGGTTGATGTGTATACTGTGAATTATGAGCTGCATTACAAAATCTGGGTGAACTAAATAAAAAAGGAAATCCGTTTCTTTTTTAAAAACAAAGGAAATAGTGACAATCACGATCAAGCTCAGACACACATGTACATATTCCTAATGATGCTGACAGCTCCGATGAATTAGATTTACGTATAATCAAAGGTGAAACAATAAATTCCTCTTCATTTATCAAAATATATTAAGTTCATGTTCATAATCAAGCTCCCTATAATGATTACCTGGCTGCCAGTTCGTAACCAATTAAGTCACCATAGGAAAAACAATTACATCTAAGGTGTAAGCACCACAAAGAATACCTACCGCATTGTTGAAGTTTCTTGGAAGACAAAAACTTTATGCAATCCTCAATCTTGCTAGTCTCGAAATTAACGAAATAAAGCCTGCCACTAAGAATGTGATGGTTAAGGTCTCCATTGGGAACTTCCTGTCTTTCTTTTGATAACGTTGGTGCCTCATCATTTGTGCTGCACTTACTGTTGGTTGAAAAGTATACAATCTTGATGAGGGAGCCTGCAAAAGAAAAGGTCCTTTCATTTAGCATTTTCCCTATTTTGGTCCTCAAGATATTCTTTAATAGGTAGTTAGTAGGAGGATTTTTAAAGCCAGCCAAGTTGCATAAAGCTTCTTCAATATCTGACTGTGTACATTGGAGATGCTTATCAACATATTGTAAAATAGTTAATTTCTGTTCTACTTATGAAAAAATTAGTGAGATTCTATATCCCTTTTATGGAACGCAAGGACTTCCGAATTCCAAAGTAGAGTAGGAAATGACAATTGTAAACTAAGACCGAAGTTCTGTTGCAAAGAAAAATAAGAATTTTCACTAAGACGCATTCAGATGTACCTTGAGTTCATAAACCATCTATCTAAAAGTTGATAATCTACAAAAATGCTTAAGTTACCTAGCACAGAAGAAACTGGTCGACTTCTGGAGATCACTCTCAGTTGATGATATTTCTTTGTTTTCAAAGAGCGGTTTTAGCTAGATTAGACCTTGAACAACTACCAATTCCAACAAGAGCCTTTTTGTTAATTTTGATCAGTCAATTCCAACAATTGTTGTTCCAAACTAGGGAATCATTTCTTCAAGATTGATACGTTCTGATTGTCGACAATCTCATATAAATGGTTTTAGTTCAGTCCCCTTTCACACTTGTCCAACCACATTTACAACTTCCTATTGGATATGCCCATGTTTTGCCATTCAAATATCCGCCTCTTTGCTCAAGCCTCCCTCTTATTTAAGATTAAAATGAACTTCAACCTTTCGAGCTCAGAGAAAAAACATGATACAATGGTATATCACTACATAGGATTGCGAAATGAAACTAAGATGTTGGATCATCACTTAATTAAGTAGAACTAGTGAACTAGTGCAATACAGCCGTATATGAATTTCGTTTTTTCCACATTTTCATTTTTATGAATCAATTACTCTGCCATCTCATTCATCCCCCTTTAACCCTCATTGAAACCTATATTCCTCATTGAAACCTATATTGCTCAGACTCTCCAAAAATGTTGCCACACCCATGTCGGATCCTCCAAAAATGCACTGCTCCATCCAACACCAACCCAATAACATTTATGAAGAGTCCGAGCAACACATATTGAAACATGAAGTCCAGTATAAACCATCAAGCACATAGCAATTCCAAAAGTTTCTGAATTTCTCTTTCTTAGTTCCTTAGTTAACATAACTGAATTATGAGTCTCAATACAAAAAAAAAACTTTTCTTCTTCTTCTTTTTTCTTAAACCCTATCGAACTAATAAGAAACAGAAAAACAATCAACTTTCCAAAATCACATAAAAAGTAAAATGCACGTTTCACTTTAACAAATAAGAATCTCAAGATCTCACACACCCACAAAAAAAAAAACAGAAATGTACGATTTGAACAAAAAATTACCTCCAATGTCAATAGACAAATGTGAAATTTCATCAGCAGAAGTGGAATCACTCTTTTCTAATTTCCCATCAATTCCTTTAACCTCCATATCCGATCCTTCTGCCGCTTCTTCTTCTTCAAAGAACACTCAGTTAAGTGGAAAATACAATTCTGATTGGAAAAAAAAATCACGATCGGCGAAGAATATATAGCATTTTGTTCAAAAAAGAGCTGCTATACTTCATTAGTCATGGGGTTTGCAGGCCACCTAATTCATTTGAACAAAAAAAAAACATGTAATTTTTCTCTTTGGATTTGACCAATTACAAATTTACAATTAATTAAGATAGGCGTGCTATTTTTTATTTTATTTTTGGAATCCAGATAACCCGCAGTCACTACAACCTTTGCCACAGCCTTTATCCTTCGGGTGAGGTGCTCACTGGGTAAATCCCTCACTGTGTAATAGCCAAACCACACGGAGATGTAAACCACACTAGGTAAGCCCTATGCGACAGGCTAGACTCAGAAGGCATTAAAGAGGGATCAATCCCAAATTATCTGTGTGGATAATCACCCTCTAAACCAACTGAGTCATCCCGAAGGAATAGGCAATGCTATTATTGGTGCTGTAATAATAATGGATTGGTAGTGGGTTTAAGCTAATTTTTGGTAGTTAATGGTGCATTACATTGCCCCAGACGGTCAGACAAGGCGGCCGAATTTTATTTGCTCCGTTATATATTAATCCGTGTGTGTTGTACGTGTATATTAAATTATAATTATATAGATGTGATATACGTAGTATTTATGATCAATCAACAATTGCATGAAATGTTTTTTCACAAAACAAAGAATCAAAGAATAATTGAAAAATAATTTGTGAAAATCCAATTAAATTTAATCATGAACAAATACAAGCGTACCTCAAATTTCATTGAACTCAAACCACTCAACGATTGCAAATCATATAAGCTTAAGAAAAACAAAGTTTACAAGTGACATATCATAAGTGTCCTCTCCACCTTCCAATACACCTCATTTCTCTCTCCCGTCCCGTACCTTCATCCTCACACCCCATCACTCAACTCTTATCTTCCATAATATTTATCTAATTTATATATAAATAATATTTTCTATCTCTATCGTACCAAACAATCAAACATACATCAAATCATGTAAAAACATTTAAAAAGGGGAGACGTAGTGCCTTATCTCACTTTATTACATAAATAGAATGGATAATACCAAACTATTCTTTTACAGAAAACGTATCAAAATGAAGTTTCTTGTTTTTTTTTGTTTTGTTTTGTTTTTTTGTTTAGGACATCTAAATAATCTAATTTGTTTATAGCTTAAGCAGATATTTTAGCCGTGTCGTGAAGAAGTTCATCAAAATTCACCAAACTTTGAGGGGTATGTGTCACTAGTGAGGAGTGAGGACCATGAAATTTTACCAAATTTGAAGCTTGAGGGCCATGGTTCTAATTAATAATAGTCATGGAATTTTTTAAATTTAAATACGTGGTATATGGATAAATTGAATATGCAGTGTTGAGAATTATTAGAGGTATAAATCCCGAAAGGTTGAATTTAGAGTGGTGTTCTTGATAAGATCATTGGATCAGAGATCTTTCTTACGATAATGTAGAAGAAAAGATAAAAGGGGGACAAGAATGTCAGAAGGATGTGCACATACAAGATCGCACGAACTTGAGCCGTGCAAAAATATTAACTAGTTCCACCAACGATTTTAATTTGACATATTATGGCACATTGGGTTTCGTACTGTAGGGCTCTAAAGAAACCTTCTTATTGGTTGAGGGCCCTTTGTTGTAATCTATAAATAAGTCGATCTTTTTCATTTAATTTGTAGGAATATCCTATTTTCCGAGCAACGCAGCAACAATAACATTATTAATATTCTTTTGGCTAGAACTTTGATTGGTTAACTAAACTACATTATTGTAAGTGTTGAATGTGTAATTAAATAAATAAAAAAGTTCTTTAATTACTTAAAATGAAATGATTTGACAAAATCACTATGAAATTACAGTAGCCGTCACACATTATTAAAAAAGTTCGTGTGTTAAACATATGAAAAAGAATCAAATTCACAAAAGATTTAATTAAATAAAAATATATTTTTACCAAAAAACATTTATTAGACGATGAGTTCGCAATCATTCTTCTTATACTAATCTCTCCTATTTATTTTTATTTATTTATCTGATTTTGATTTGAAATATAATTTGAAAAAGTAAATATATTTGCATCTTGTAGTCTAAAATTAAAGATGTGTAGAATATACTAAAATGTCTTTATATTTGTAGTCTTAAACATGTCAGGTGGAAAGTTGATATTAAAAAATTGTTAAAAAATGGATCAAAAAGATAAGTGAGACAAACAAATTGAAACGAACGGAGTAATATATTGCTAAAATTTATAGATCTTAAACTCTTACCATAATTGTAAAGAGTCTCACATCAGCCGTTTAAGAGATGAATCATCTCTTTATTATGATTTGAACAATCCTCACTTCTTGAATTAACTTTTGGGGTTAAGGTAAGACGTTTGGGATCTATTTTCTTACATGCATGGTATCAAATCAGGACTCGTTCCAATTTAATTTAATTTTTGATATTGAGCCTCCAATAACCCTGAGCGTGTGGTAAAGAGGGGGGGGGGGGTACTGAAGATAGAGTCTCATACATCGGGCTTTTAAGATATGAGTGACGATCTCTTTAAATATATTATTTGGACAAGGGAAAAGGGTCTGATATACCCCTCAACTTTGTCATTTAGAGCTGATATACCCCTCGTTATAAAAGTGGCTCATATATACCCCTACTGTTATACAAATGGCTCACATATACCCTTTTCCTCTAACGAAAGTGAAAAAATTAATTTTAGTTTAATTTTTTTAATTATTTTTAAAAAATATAATCCCATATGGGTATATTTAATCTTCCTCAAACATATATTATTATTTTTAACTTTTTTTTGTTTCAATGACTAATTTAGATTTATTATTTTGATGGTCAAATTTATTTA
>NW_006239143.1:730621-753173 GCF_000226075.1 Solanum tuberosum | reverse complement strand
CTAAGGAATGAAAGAAAAAAATAAAATAAGAATAAGAAACTCAAATAATGATAATCAAAAAGTCAAAAAAATAATTATATCCGAAAAAAATTAAAATATACCTTGAAATTTGCTAGAAAAATCATATATACCCCTAAATAATTTTTTTTTTAAATCAAAAGTCAAAAATATAACTTTAAAACTATTTTTTCACTTCAGTTAAATGAAGGGTATATGTGAGCTCATTTTGTAACGGTAGGGGTATATGTGAGCCGTTTGTATAACGGTAAGGGTATATATGAGCCACTTTCATAACGAGGGGCATATCAGCTCCAAATAGCAAAGTTGAGGGGTATATCAGGCCCTTTTCCCTTATTTTTATTTTTCTTACAACAACCATTGACACCCATTCATCAAATGACATATAAAAAATTGGCTCTGGAGAAAATCATTCAGTTATAATGAAATGTCGTTATGATAAATGATGAGCAACTTTCACATATAACAAACACAAAATTCATATTTGTATGTTATAGCAAAGTTTGCATAATTGCGCTCCATAGAAAACATATATATGTATAATTTGCTATACATATACAAAAAAAGCAGTTGTATAATTCGTTATACATATACAAAGAAAGCAGTTAGTATACAAAAGATCAATTGTATAATTTGTGTATGTATAAAGTGAGAAAGAGAGAAAGGCAAAAAAAAACTGGGCAGAAAAATATTTGTATTGTATAATTATAAGTGTATAGGACGAAAATATATGTATTTGTATTTGTATATATAATTTTCTGAGAGTGGCGAAAATAGCAATAGTTTGCTATATGGTACAATTAAATCAAAGTGTATTTATAACATTTAATTTGAATTAATAGTTTGCTATTATATACAATTTTCCCATAAATAATTGATATATCGATGTTAAATATAATTACAAATGTAATGTTTGATTGCACAAGGTAATTACATAGTCAAATCAAAAGTGCTCATTTATAAAAACTTAAAAGGACTAAAATAACTCAGATGATATTTAAAGGGGCCATTTTAAATTTATTACCAAAGATAAGGACCATTTTTGTCATTTTCTCTCTCAACTTCTAATGATTATGTGGCAAGTGTTAGGTGGTCCTTACTACATTAGTACATTATATTCACATTGGACTAGTCATGGTCCAGCTTTTGTGGGCCAATAGCTATTTAAAAAATTATTTTGTATTAACTTCAAGTAGTTTATGAATAATTATGTAAGCTTTATTTTATAATTGAAGCTGAAGTTCGATTTGACAATATTAAGAAATATATATTGAGCATACTCTATGAAGCAATAATTCAATTCATGTGAGACGTTATGACAATTGCTATGTTCAAGGTTTGGTATTTAGAATAAAACGGATGGTCCAACTCTATTAAGTATTAATATATATATATCATGTGAAGAAATTGAAATTCGAACCTAATTAAACTCTCGAACTAACTAATTCATACGATGAAGATTGTTTAAAATCTTATTAGAAGACAATAACACATTGAAGGTATTGGATAGTAAAACCAAATAAAGGAACAATTCATCGGTAGGGTATACTTTAAGCGACACCAATTTCCTCTCTAGTAGTCTATCTACCGGAAAACTTATCTATGGATTAAAAAAAATGCATGAAGAAATCAATATCTAACAATGTGGACAATCAGTGGCAGAGCCACGTGTACTTGAGGGTGTCAATCGATTATTCTTTCGTTGAAAAATTATATTGTGTAGTTAGGTAAAGATATATTTTTTTTATTTTTTTTATTACATGTATACTGATACCCCTTAACTTCTTAGTGAATTTAGTACTTCTTTATATTTTGACATTTCTTAATAAAAATTATAGTAGCTCCATCGTTGTGAACAATGTAATACATATAAAAGTATAATTCTATATGCTCCTTGTATTTTGGCTCATTATTCTTTTTGAAATGTAGTTTCCATTTTATAACTATTGTGGCATAATACTTGTAATACTATAGTCCAAAATTGTACTAGTATAATATTTTTATGGTGGTGAGTGTGTTTGGTTAAAGAGGTAAATGCATGATTGGTTAATGAGGATAACTTGTCTTCTTTTTCTTGTTTTCTTGTATTCTTTTTCTTGTTTTAGTCCCCTTGATGTGACTATAGGTATTCAAATCATGTGATTCAGAGGGTGTTTTGATCGGCTTAAAAGTAGATCAAATCTACTTTTAGTCAGATTTTTACTTCTGGAAGTGTTTGACAAATATAAACAATAACTTAAAATAAGTTAAGAAGTCTTTGGCAAAACAAAAAAATACTTAAATTAAGTTTAAAATGACTTGAGAAGTGTTTCATACAAATTCTTATTCTAGTTCATTTATCCTAGTTACCCGTTCTAATTCCGTATCAAGATCATGACTAATGTTTTCACTAACCTCAAAACCATCACTAGTCAATTCTAGTGTATGTTGAGCATACTCAATCTTATTAAAGTAAATTTATAAGATATAATTAGTATCGTGTATAGTCTAGGATTATATAAAGAAATATATAATTCAATTCATATGAGACATTATGGCAATCTCTACGCTCAGGATTATGTTGGATATTAAGAACAAAAATGATGGTTCGACTATATTAACATATATATCATGAGAAGAAATTGAAATTTAGACATAATATAAACTCTAAAACTAATTCATGAGATGAAGATTGTTTAAAATCTTATAAAAGATAGCAACATAAACACATTTTTGACACATCGAAAGTATTAAAGATAAACAAAGAAATAATTAATTGAAAAAATATACTTAAGGGGCACCAATTTTCCCTCACAATGCTCTAGCTATAGGAAATCGATCAATGGATTAAAAAAAAAAATGGATGAAGGAAGAAATCAAAATCTAACAATGTGGACAATGAAATACACATAAAAATATCGAATATACTTCATGTCCCTTGTAATTTGGCCCATTATTCTTTTTGAAATATAGTTTCTATTTTATAACTATTGTGGAATAATCCAAGTAATACTATATTCCAAAACTGTACTAGTATAACAATATTTTATGGTGGTGAATGTGTTTGGTTAGAGATATAAAAGCATGATTGGTTAATGTGGATAACTTGTCTTCTTTTTCTTGTTTTAGCCTTGATGTGACTATTAGGGATTCAAATCATGTGATTCAGTTTGGCTTGTTTGGTCGAGGAATAAGTTATTTCACTTTCATTGTGTGATAAAAATAATATTATAATTCCTGGATAATTAATTTTTAAATAAAATTTTATAATTTATTCTAATCAAATATATATAAAATAAATTCATTATATAATTAATTTCAGAATTAGTTATCATTTATCCCTCGTGTCAAACGAATACTTTGCTAGCAAAAAGATGCATACCATAAATTAAGTATATATGTCATTTGTGCCACAATATTGAAAAATTGAATCAAACACATCATTTGTGGACTTTTTTCCCCTTAAAAAGCTTATTTTAAACAACATAATTTTTCAAACATTATATTCCTCGATTTCTCATCAATCTTCTCATCTAGAATCTATAAGAAATCAAGTGCTCACTTATGTTCTTTAATTTATACATAAACTATCATTTATAAAAATATTCTAAAATATTGGGGTTGGAGTATTATAGTGAGAAAAACATTGAATGAGGTCAAAGTTGAAGCCAAAGTGTTTTCTTCCATCCTAACTACTCCCTCTGTTCCTAATTATTTGTTCACTTTTTTTTTTAATTGTCCTTGATTACTTGTCCATTTTGACAAATCAAGAAAAGACAACTTTTTTTTTTACCTATTATACCTTCAATTAATTACTTTGAAAAAGGTAGAACTTGTTGAAAATCGTAAGTTTTTAATGCATCTACTTCATAATTAATAGGGGTAAAATGGTAAACTCACTATGTCAATAATTGTTTTCTTAATAATAGGTGCATCAATTCAAAAGTGGACAAATAATTAGGAACACGGTGAGTATATATTACGAAAGTCAACAAACTTGTGTTTTTCTTCTTAGAAATTCTTGTCTCTTTCACACTTGTTTCTTATCTTTCAATCAGAACAAACCACTTAGGGGTCGTTTGGTAGGGAGTACTAGAAGAAATAGTCCAAGTATTATGTGTGGTATTATTTAGTACTATGTTTGATAGAAAATTTTGGGGTCTATGTATAATCAATCCATGGATTAGTTATGCATCCTACATGGAATTATAGGGTGTATAACTAATACCTTCCATTTGGTGGTATTAGTTCTAATACCATGGGACTAATCTATGTAAACACAAAAATACCCCCTCAAATCCTTTTAATCATTTTGTTTATTTTCTTGATTTTATGTTTTATATTTATACTAATAAATTTATTTAAATAAATTAGCTTACAAATTTTATTATTTAGATATAATTTTTGTTTCTAAAATATGAGTTATTTAATCTATTTATTATTAATATAAAATATTATAATCCGACTAATATGCTAATGCTGATGTATGAATTTAAGAACAATTCATAAGTCAAATATTGCCTCTTAGCGGAAGTCCATTGAACATTACACAAGTAGTCTAAAACAAGAGCATAAATATATATATATAAACATCTCGAGTATAAAAATAGTTTAATTTATTTTGCTATATTTATTTATTTATTTAATTTAATTTTATGATAAAGAGTTTTTTTTAAAATTTATTGATACAAAACAAAGTTCAATAAATTTTCTCTATAAATTATTATAGTTGTGTGACCTTTTGAGATATTAACTCCAATTTATTAAGATGACAATTATTTACTCTCAAATAATTTAAGTGAGAAAATAGTGAACATGACAATAACATTTTTATTCTCCAGCTAGTTAAAATGCTATAAAAAAGTAATATTGTCCGTCAATTATCTACCTTGACCCAATTACATGAAATAGAAAATCCAATAATAACTCAAGGGTATAATTGGAAAGAATTTTTTTGTAGAGTTTTAAACCACACACAAAACTAGGTAAGAAACAATGAACCAAACACTTGATAAAAATAATCCCTGCATTTACTAATCCATGCATTACCAATCGCTACATTACTAATCCCTGCATTATTGATCTTTATACCAAACGTCCCCTTAGTGTTACTGTATTAAGAAACTATATAATTCAAATGTATCCTTGGCCTCATGTATAATTTAGCTTGGGAAAAACTTCATTCGAGAGATCTGATTCAGCAAAAAAAGGATAATAACTAGTTTTTGGGGTTAAGTTAAACCCAAAATTCATTTCTTTGTGATAACATGTGCTACACTAACATTAATACATAGAAATTAACTAGATAGAGACTTGCATTTTTTCTTGTAGTCAATTATAGTATACTTTGCTTTGTTTCAAGAAAGACAAATCCTCATCATATACCTCATTTCCTATACTTTGATATATGTGAAAGAGATTGGAAAGGGACTTTTAAATGAGATGAAAGTTACTGTTTAAACAAAACAAGCATGAGCCCAGTCTAGCCAGCCCATCAGCCCCATGGGAAACCTGAAAAAATTACTAAAACTTACTAATTTGAATCATTTAAATCAACAATCAATGTGTGTTGTGGATACATGAGAAGGGGAAAAACATAGTCAAACACACAGCTCTCTCTCTCTCTCTATATATATATTATATTGAAATGTTGTTTTCAGATTAATAACAACTCTCTCTTCAATACTTGCAGTAATAAAAATTAAGTCATATACATGAATGATAATGTTTTTAGGTTGGTTATAAGTATATATATACCCCACTGTAAAAACGTATCAATAAAATTTGTGGCCTAAAATCAAATCTTAGTAAAAATATTTTTTTATTCTAGTGACATTAAACTAAAGGTACGTGTGACATACTACAAGTAATATTCTTTGTATCTTAGCAAGTGTGTGTACGTTGACTGTTTCCTATAGACCCTCGTCTCAAGTAAATTATTTTCCAACATATTACTGGTTTCTCTATATATAAATAACTCAATTCCATTCTAGATTCCTCTCACACTCCACCTTATAAAATATAGTAAAAACCAAGCAAGAGATTGAGAAGAAAAGATGTCAACATTGAACAACCATTTGTTTGAACTCCAAGACACAATTTGCTATGTGCAATGTGGATATTGTACTACAATATTACTTGTAAAATTCAACTTTGTTTCTTTATTTATTAATTTTAGTTACTACTAAACTCATGAAATTACTTCTTAATATCATCTCTACATATTTTAATTTAAAAAATATATATTCAGGTTAGTGTGCCATGCAGCAGCTTGTGCAACAAAATAGTAACAGTGAGATGTGGGCATTGCACTACTCTCCTCTCTCTCAACTTGATTAAACCTTCTCTTCATCTCTTTGCTTCCTTCAACCAAACTCATAAGGTTAACTTCTATACACTGACAGTGTAAATTATTTTTATATTATTAAGTCACTTAAAAGATAACTATATACGATTGTCTCATCTGAAAGAAAAATAAGATAGATTACCTATTACAACATGTTAAAATTAAAATATTTATGTATACTATCCGTGTATATAAGTTAAATTCGTCTTTTTTGCTCCGATTTTAGCAGCCAAAGCCGCCAGTTGACAAGGAGGAAATTGATGATGCTAATAAGAAGAATGCAAAGTCAGAAAGCCAAATTATGACCTCATCAGATGAAGAAGATCAATTGGAGAATAATGTTCTTCCTCTTAATCAAGTCGTTAATAAACGTAAAATTTCATTCTTCGCTCCATCCTTCCTATTTTTTTTTAATTTTGTGGTATGTTGTTCCGCCAACAAAGAGCGAATAAGAATCAAAGTTCTCTATGGTGATGTCAGAATTTGTATCTATTTAGTGGTCAGGTCAACCTGCTAGTTTAATTTCTTTGATCCCACTCGATCTTCCTTTTTCTTAATTATTTATTTATTAAGTATGTTACTCCTAATAATTATAACGACATATATATATATATATATATATATCTAATTAATCATACTACTTTTTTTTTCAGCTCCAGAGAAGAGACAAAGAGCTCCATCGGCTTATAATTGCTTTATCAAGTACATTTTCAGTTTAATAATTATCCTAATTAATTATTTTAAACTCATAAATATTATAGACTAATAATTATATTATTTTATATTAAAATTATTTGCCAATATTTTATTTTTTTAAACAGAGAAGAGATCAAGAGGCTGAAGACTCTATATCCCAACATGACTCACAAGCAAGCTTTCAGTACCGCAGCAAAAAATGTAAGATATATTTTTATTAATTTACCCTTAATAAATATCTTGAAAAAGATATAGTTGTTAAATCGTTTTTTCGTTATATAAAATTTTCTTAAGTTAAATCAGGGTAAAATTGGAAGAACGTCATTAATAAGTTGTTGATTATATGAAACACCATCAAATCAAAAAAATAAAAACACCAATTATTTTAAAACTGAGTGAATAATTTCCACCCAAGATCTTATTTTCATTAACCTAGATGGAAATCTAATTTTTAAATAATTAATTGATTTTGATTTCAGTGGGCCCACTTTCCACCAAGTCAACATAGAGGAGGCTGTAGTGTTGGAGACAGGAAAATGGCAAAGGTACATCCCTAGCTAAATGAAATTGGCAATTAAAATTTTTGCATAATGATTGAAGAAACCTATGTGATAATCCATAAATGGACCAACAAAAGTACATTCATATAATAAGCTAATCCTAAAGTTAAAACAAAACAAAAAATGGCTAATAGAAATTCGAACTTTTGAACATATCAAATCAACTGCGGAATTTTTCGATAACTCTTAGTTAATCTATCGCTAAAAAGTTTGTAGCCAATTTTTTATTATTATAACATGTCGCTTAATTATGATATTAACATGAAATATTTATTGTTTAGCTACGAAATATGCATGTCCGTCGTTGTTAATTCTTTATTTTCTAGTAGTAGTGATTATTAGCACCAAAAAACATGACATGCACTCATTTACTCGGTTGGGATCTTATATTATATCATGTTATTTAACAAATAATAGTTAATCTTTACACTGTCAACGTATATAATTACGAAGTTACGACATGTTCTATGCTAAAAAGATCATTTCTTGATAAACATAATGGTATTTATGACAATGATTTTGATTGGATTGAATAGCTGCCCCAACCACCATACATATCAAAGTATTAATAATATTTCCCTTAATTGGTATCAATTTATTCATTCATATCTGTTAAAATTAAACCTTTTATATATAGGTTTCTGCTGCAAGAAACTCTATGGTCCCAAGAGATAGCAATGGTTTAATTCCTTGAAAGAAATGCTTCAAGTATGACTTCGTCTCATGAGTGAAGTGATCTCAATCATTCCGAAATCGAAAAATTGAATTATGTATTGTGTAGCTAGTAGTAGTACTGTTGGTTTCAATTTCTATTTGTGTTAAAGATGCTATTGTCAATTTATATGGTTATTGAAGTTTCTGTTTGCAACTTTTGGAAGTTTGAAAGTAGTCACATATATATAATATAAGATATAATAATAATTTATGTATTTGATGCATTATATATATGGTGTGTGAATTAATCAAATGCTATGTGATGAATCTTTTTAATTGTTTAGATTAGCTTAAATGCAACACTTTAAAGTATACCCATAAACAATTGAAAATATTTAAATATATTCCTAAATAATTAAAAATGTCCAAATATATACAAGCAAAATCAAATAAATTAGAGGCATTTCTAATTAATTCTCTTTTGCGTATAATAATATATACATTTGCGATTAATGATCAGTCATGTCACAATTATAAACGTGCAAAAAGTAAGCACGTGCCTCGACCCCGGTAAATCTTAATACATAATTAGCCTCTTAAATTAGTCGAAATATTTTATTTAAACATTCGAACTAATCATATTTCAGATGAGCATCTCAACTACCCTAATTAAGAGATTCAATCAGACATGTTCAATTCAAATTTTGAAGAAAAAATTTGTATGTGTTTTCTTTTACTCGTATATTAGATAGTTAAGTTAATCAAATAAAATATGTCAATTTCTTTAATAATATGTATCAACATTAACTGGAAAATTTCCGGGTTTACAAATTATTAAGACAAATACTTTATGTTGTTAACTCAACTACCTAAGTACTAATTAATAGGTGTCCAAGAATATTATATACAAAAAAATCATAAATTTAAATTGAAAATGTCTAATGAAAAACTTTATTAAAAATTAAAGTGTTCAATTAATGTCACACTTAATTCGAGTGTCTAAATAAAATTGGATTGGTCATGTATTATCCCTTCTTTTAATGAGTCCTAAACTCACATACATTCCTTAAAGTTCGATTTTCAGGCTCCATAACACACAAAGATTTGTTTGATTTATATTATATATTATATATTATATATTATATATTATATATTCAGAATCTAGTAAATAAAAAAGATTATGATTGAAAACGCTAAATATATTACATCCTGGCTAGAAATCTTGTTCTTCATTCTTCAATTACTGCCAATATTGTTTCCTTCTCCCAAATCTTGGTTCTCTTTGAAAGCCTAACAAATTAAAAATGTTAACATAATTAATTAATACTATATAGTTAAGTATTTCATCGTTAGTTAATGTAAAAATAAGTCATTATTTAGTGTTAATTAAACAACTCATAAATATAAATTAATTACTTAAGGAGGGTACTTGTGTTGATATATTGGTGAAATAAGCTTGAAAGAAGTCCTTGTTCTCCTTTATAAGCTCTCTCCACACTGCAAACATCAAAGTATATATATGGGTCATAATCCAACAATAAAAAAATAAAAAAATCGAAAGAAATAAATATGTTTTATTCAGAGACGAAGATAGGATTTCAACTTTTTAGGTTCTTAATTTTACATATTTAATGAATTTATTAACACAAATATATTGTATGAGCAAAATCTATTGGATTCAGTCGAACTCACATACGGACTATTAACTCTGCCTAATTATATTATTCTCTTTCAACAATATAGTATTTGTCCATAATGGTACTGTCGTACTAACTACAATAATGTTTTATTGTGATGTGTGAGGTATAAAGTATAATAATTTTAGAGATAAAATGTAGGAAAATTTTGTCTTGTGTTTGGTTAGAGGTATTAGACAATCCTGAAATTATTTATCTCACCATTTATACCTTCGTGATGGGATAAATTATCACATATACAAGGTGAAAATAACTTATCTCGAAATAATTAACCCTAAGATAACTTGTTCCCAATCAAACGATAAGTGATATATAATGACCTGTTAGTGTTACGAGTGGGCGGATTCTGGCATGTATAGCTAATGTCTTAATGCATTCATCTCTATCCATCCCAAGCACTAAACACCTCTCTATCATATTTTGTACCTGCCATAATAATATAATTATAAGCTAAGATTAGAAAAATCATGCAAAAGCGTATATTGATTATCATAATTAAAAAGTAGTGTGGATCATGTACACGGACAAAATAACTCGTTAATTCTAAAATATAATCTAAGAAATATGAGCCTATCAAACTAAAAATCTGAATTCGTCTCTGCTTTCGAAATGAACATAGCATTCAAATGTAAATATGAGGGTTGCAACACAAACAAGGAAAAGTAGTGAGGACATACATGAACAAAATAACTCGTTAATACTAAAAAAAAAATCTTTAAAATATGAACTTATCAAATTAAAATTTTAAATCCGTCTCTATCTTCGAAATAAAAAAAGAGAGAATATATATATATATATGAGAAAGGCATACCATTCTAATGTAAGTATGAGGGTTGCAACACAAACAAGGAAAATGGTAGTACTCCTGGTTTTGATGATACATATTTTAGTAACTTTTGAAGGAAATGGACAAAACAAATGAGTAGAATATTTTATTTTAGTCAAGAAGAAGAGAAAAATAGAGAAATAATAAAAACAATAATATTGTAAACAAGTAGGAAAAAAGTGCATAAATAGAAAGATATTTAGAGGGGACTATATATAAGAGAGTGTATTATATTGTTATCCACAAGGTATCTAAGTGAAGGGCCAAAATAGCATATGAAATCCAAACAACACATCAAATCTCATCTTTTAATAGATAAGAGAAAATGAATTCTAAAAAAAAAAAAAAAAAATTTGAAAGATGAAGTTTTGATTATAACAACATGTTCGTGGCTTAGGCTATTGCCACTTAAATTCAATTCATGTTAATACATATTTTCTGCTTCTTTTGGACCCATCAATTTATCTTTGCAACGGTCCCCGCATCCTCATCACCTAAATAATTGCATATGTGAATTTAGTACTATAAGTTATGTCGATGGTGAAATCAGAAATTTCATTAAGCATGTTCAAGATATTTTAATTTATATATTTCGTATAACTTTCTATATATATAATACTATAATTATTTAACAAAGGATGTTTGACTAAATAACTGGCTACTCTTCGCTACATGTGACTACGCCACGCTATAGCGTCAATATAAATATTATTTCATGTTTATATAGTCAGCTCATCCAAATTATATATTCAAATAAGCTTTCTTAAATAAAATATGAGATTTAATCTTAATAATATGACTGAATTTACTTAATGTGCATTCAAAGAATAACAAATACTAATGGGAAAAAGAAAGACTCAATACATGGACAATTCTGTAATTTGCAAGTAAATTTTATTTGTTTTTTAAATAATATATTTATGTTTGGGCATCTGAACATAAATAATCATAAATTGTACCTAGACATTTATGACTCATATTTTAGAAAAATTTATATGTTTGTTCACAATCGTTTATCACGTAGATAAACTAATCACATCTTCCGATTTTTTTTAATTTTATACTAAAGTACACCTTACAAGCATCAATTGGAAAATGCATCAGATTTTACGGCTTATTAAGGTTGTTAATATATATAATGAAAAGATGTGACATATTTTAAGTGGTTAACTTATCAATGTAATAATTATGCTTGAGAATGCGTGTAAAAGTTTCTTTTAAAAATAATAATAATTAAGTCTCTAATAGGCAGTGGCGAATCCAGAAATTATATATTATGGTGCTCAACATTTTTAGCTCAAAAATTACTACTTAAAATGGGTGCTGAATTAATACATTTCAATGAAATACTAATTTTTTATACATAAAATATTACTGTTTGTCACAAAAGGCAGTGGGTGCTTAAGCACCCATTATGCACAAGGTAGATCCGCCACTACTAATAGGAATACTTTATTATATATTAAGATGGTCGATCAGAATATATCATAATTCGATTGTCTAAATAAAACTGACAAATATAAAGGGTTATCGCTAATAAACTTTATCATATTTGCTGGTTATAAGGATTTTTTGTTTAACGACCTTAATTATCGGGCATTGCATGTAAGTTAGTGGTAATTAAGTTTATATTTTCAAATTCCATAATCAATTATTAGCTCTCTGCCACCCTTAATTTCCTCAAATTATTTTTTCCTTCATAATATTCATCAATGTTGTTGCAACAACAACAAACACATTAATTAGCTTTAATTTATTGTTGCAACAACAATAGCCTTTGGATTATTTTCCATCTTGTAGCTAGGAATCAAAATAAGAAATTAAGAAAACAATATTTCTTCATCCCAAATTGTTCTTTTAATTAATTATTTTCGAGAACCAAATTTGAATTTATTCATTTAAAAAAAATGGAAGCATCAAGGATTCCTTCAAATCCATCATATGAAAGATTACCAACGTCGTTCTACACTTCAACCCCAGCAGAGACAAATAACGCTAATTGGGCAGACCCAAATAATTCATCGGAATTCGAACACCTAAGTTCATCGCAAAAAATTGGATCCCTCATGTTTGTTGGTACCATGGTCTTTGTTCTCATGGTAGGCCTTTTTGCCATGATAGATTTTAGCATGTCAAGAACCGTTAATTACTCGAACTCACAAATCATCGGTATGCATGGAGTCCATTTACAATCAATGTCCATTTCCAATTTACAATCCACGATAAATTCAACGTTCGTAGCAGGATGTAATGTCATGTTCAACATCACAAACAAACGTGACATTGAATATTTTTACGATAAGGGTGTGATTTGGGTAATTTTCGATGAGAAAATCATGTGGACGTTACAAACGAACGAATTTTATCAAGCGATAGGAGAGACAACATTGGTTAATGCATCGGCAAGTCCTGCAAAATTAGAGACAGATTTATATGTACCAAGAGCACTTGCAAGTGATAGAAAATTACATGAATGGGAAATGTTTAAGGTGAGATTTGATATATATTATAGAGGTGGTGTAGGAAGAAATGGATTTAATTTGGGTGGATTAAAGTATGATTGTGATGTTAATATGACTTTTGTTGATGAGACTACACTTGTTGGTGGACCAAGTAATTGTATTGGTAGTGTAGAGGATGTAACTACTTGTGATAACTTGTTTTTGTGTTCTAATAATAATTAAAAAAAAGTGCAAAAAAATGTATAAGATAGCTCTTGATTTTGATAAAGATTAAAAAAAATGTTTTGTTTTTTGTTTTCTAAATTGTATGTACATGGATTTAGTTTTGAGATTTTTTTATTATATAGTTTGTTGTGAGAGAATTGAGTTTCATAAGTTTGTTTGATTGCCAAATTGATGAGTCATTATATTTCTTGTATATCATTTTGAATAAGACTTGCTTGTTCACTTGTAAAAGAGAATATTGTACCTATAATTTGGATAAAGTTAGATGTGCTGATTGTGTAAATCTTTTACACCATTACTTCTTTGTTTTTGGTTTTGTATTTGGTGTCTGGTATTCATATTGGAGCTCGACCAAATATTGATTCGCCCCAAAAAGTCACACATTTAAGAGTAAACGCTTCCTAGCAAAGCTAAGGCGATTCGAATTTGAGACCTCTGATTAAAAATGAAAGAGTATTTATTACTCCATCACGACACTTTGTTGGTGCACCATTGCTTCAAAGTCTTCAACTTGTTAACTACTACCTAAGAAAAAAAGAAACCCCCCCCACCCCACCCCACCCACCCCCACAAAATAAATAAATAAAATGATTGCTATATCCATATATATTCTATTATGATATGTATGCTTTAGATCTTTTGTTCTCATTTTCAGAATTCCACTATCCTTATTCAGCTTTTTTTTCATTTAAATTATCCTTTCTCCTCTTTTTCTTTTCTTCATAAATCTTGGCAAATTTATATACCGGTTTGAATTCTAGACATACTTAACGAAAATAATCTAGTTAAAGGAAATTTAGGGATTCTTTTTTTTTTACATAGTATTTTTTTCGTTTTTCTATCTTATATTTGTTATGAATATTATAGTTTATATGAATGTCCATTACTATGATGTAGATTGTTTATCGAATATATCGTTATTTTAATTAATAGTAAATTATTTATTTATTTTTGTAAAAAAGATTAAAGATAAGTAGGTTAAGGTCGATCATGTTCATTTCATTTCTACTAAACCACCAAGAAGGGGGTCGATTACAAGTGAAAATTGCTTTTAAATAAATAGAAAACTACAAGCAGGCATCAAAATTCTAAGAGAAGAAGATAAAGAGGATGCTGGGTGACTTATGGAATTTTCTGAATGTCCTTTATTTTTGTTATCATTCATGATATAAAAGATTATTGGGCACATAATTGTCATGTAACTTAATTTGATATGTTTTGTTAGTTTTTAGAGAAGGAAAAACATAACAATCTGATTTTATTTTGTTATTGAACTAGTAGGAACATTAGTTTGATAAACCAACAAAGAAAAAATTTATGAAGGCAAAACTATTAACTTCATTATAAAACAGATATTTATAGAGTTTACAAGTAAACCAACTCCTAAGGATAAGATTAAAAAACTAACTAAGGATAAGATAGAAATTAATTAACTGCTAAACAGTAAATAACTACCCTACAATACAGAGAACTTGGACTGTTGCAGTTCTTATGCATATTTCTAACAGTCCTCCTTGCTTTAAGAGCTGCAAACTCCAAGTTTTTGCCTGAGAAGTTGAAATTTATTGCCTGATAATGGTTTGGTGAAGATATCAGCCAGCTGCTCTTCAGTTTTGCAATAGAGCAGAATCACGTCACCATTATTTTGCACTTCCCTCAAGAAGAAAAGCTTGATGTTGAAGTGTTTTGTTTTCCCATGAAATACAGGATTATGAGAAATTGCTATCGCAGATTGGTTGTACACAAATACATTTTTGTTCCCTTTGTCTGATTCATATGCAGATCACCAAAAATTTTCCTCAATCACAATGTTTGATTCACTGCTGCTGTTGCGGCCACAAATTCTGCCTCTGCAGTGGATTGCGCCATAATGTCCCGCTTCTTTGAGCACCACGAAAACATTCCTGAGCCAAGACTGAAACAATATCCAGATGTGCTCTTCATGTCATCGGCGGATCCAGCCCAATCACTATCAGAATACCCAAGTAGTTTCAGATCTAATTTTTTCTGAAACTTGACACCATAATTGATGGTACCTTTGATGTATCTGACAACTCGTTTTGCTGCTTTTAGATGCACCTCACTAGCACAATGCATGAACCTCGATAGAATGCTTACAACATACAAAATATCGGGTCTTGTAGCAATGAGATACATCAAACAACCGACTAAGCCTCTAAAGTACGTTTCCTCCACTTTCTCTGCTTCATCATTCTTGCTTAGTTTCTCTTTTTGGTTCATAGGAGTACTCATCTCCTTGCAATCTTTCATGTTGAACTTATTGAGAATTTCCTTAGCATATTTCTTCTGGCAAATGAAAACTTCATCCTGTCCCTGTTTGATTTCCATACCAAGAAAATAAGACATTAGACCAAGATCAGTCATCTCGAAGGCTTGCATCATTTCTTACTTGAAATCCTCGATATGCCTTGTATTGCTTCCTGTAACTAGTACATCATCCACATTTATAGACACAACAAGAATATCAATGCCATGATGTTTAACATAAAGAGTAGATTCTGATAGACTCTTTTCAAAGCCTAAGCCAAGTAAATGGCTATCTATTCGACCATACCAGGCCCTTGGTGCCTGTTTAAGTCCATAAAGTGTCTTTCTTAGCCTATAAACTTTGTCCTCATTTCCTTTGTCCACAAAGCCTTCAGGTTGCTCAATATAAATTTCTTCCTGAAGAAAGCCATTAAGGAATGCTGATTTGACATCCATCTGATACGCTTTCCAACCCAATTGTGCAGCAAGAGCAAGAAGTAACATGATAGTGTCAAGCCTAGCTACTAGTGCAAATGTATCAAAATAATCCACATCAAAAATTTGAGCATACCCCTTAACTACAAGTCTTGCTTTATGCTTGTTCACTGAACCATCTGTATTTAGCTTGGTTCTAAAGACCCATTTCAACCCAATTATCTTTTTGTCTTCAGGTTGATCAACAAGCTCCCAAGTCATGTTTTTCTCAATCATAAACAATTTTTCTTTCATTGCAGCCACCCATTTTTCATCATTCTTGGCTTCATTGTACCTAAAAGGTTCACATACTGATACATTACATCTATGATATATATCAGCGAGTTGTCGAGTACCTTTGACTGGTTGATCCACCATTTCATCCTGCCGTGAGAGTGATATTTTCTTTTCAAAAAACTTGGTACGAGACTTTTCTGCTTTGTCAGAAGTGTTAAGGACAGATTTCTTTGAGTCTTCCCAACACCACTCTTCATTCTCTATGAAATATACATCTCTACTAAAGATTATATTTTCAGTTTGTGGTTGGAAGAGCTTATATGCCTTTGAAACTGAACTATATCCAATAAAAATGCATGGGACCGATTTTTTATCTAGTTTATCTCTTTAACCTGAGGAATGTAGGAAAAACAGAGACAACCAAACACTTTAAGAAAATTTAACGAAGGTTTAAATCCATACCAAGCTTCAAATGGAGTTCGGTCTTTCACTGCCTTTGTGGGAAGCCTATTTTGAAGAAAAACTGATGTATTTGCTGCCTCTGCCCAAAATTTCTTTGGCAAGTTCTTCTCGTGCAACATGCATCTGGTCATTTCCATAATGTATCTGTTCCTTCTCTCGCTTACTCCATTTTGTTGTAGAGTATAGGGTGTAGTAAGTTGATGATGAATCCCTGCTTCCTCACATAACATGTCGAACTGGTAAGAAGTGTATTCCCTTCCATTATCTGTTCTTACTGACTGGATTTTACAGTTAGCTTCATTTTCTACTTTTGCTTTGAACTTCCGAAGACATTAGCAACCTTTGACTTATGCTTGAGAAAATAAATCCAGCACATGCGGGTTAGATCATCTATAAAAATGATATAGTAAAGACTACCTTTTAGTGAAGGAGTCCTTTGAGGTGCTGCTATATCAATATAAAGTCTCTTATGCCATACTTCTGCAACACTTTCTTTTGCTGAAAAAACAACATGCTCCTCCTCAAATGGATCTAATGATAAACTTTTGCCTCTCATTCTTACTTTAAACATTTCTTGATCTGAAGCATCCTTGATCAAGCAATGATTATCTTTAAAATTTAATTTGTAGCCTTTTTCCATCAATTGACCAACATTAAGCAAGTTTTGATCTATGTCAGGTACATAAAGCACATCAGAAATTGTTTTTGTACCTGAATGACTTGGAATAGCAATGGTTCCTTTCCCTCTTACAGGAAGATGGTCGCCATTACCTAGTCTGACTTTAGTAATGGTCGTGGGCTTCAATTCCTTAAAGAGAGACATGCCATTTGTCATATGATTAGTGCATCCACTATCAATCAACCAATACTTGCTCGATGATCTACTTGAAAAACATGTAGCAACAAAGAGTTGATCTTCCTCCTTACCATCAACAATTTGAGCCTCTGCTTCTTGTTGCTGACCATTGTTCTTGCAAATGACAACTTCATGCCCAAGTTGATTGCATTTACTACATCTAGCATCAGGCCTTCTCCAACATTTATATGATGGATGACCTTTCTTGTTATGCTTACAAAGAGGATAACTTTTCTTTGAGTGTCCACTTTTTCCTTTGGTAGTACTTGCTGAAATGCCTTCACCATTCTTCTTGTTCTTCTTCTTTTTGTTTTTGCCTCCATCTTGAGGCTTGGCAAACAATGCTCCCTCGGTATTTCCTTCTTCTCTCATGACTCTTCGTTGTTCATGAGCCTGCAAAGCATTCAATAACTCTGCGAAGGTGATCTTGGACAGATCCTTAGTGTTTTCCAAAGTATTTATGGTTGCTTCAAATCTTTCCGGCACAGTTACCAGAATCTTTTCAACAATACGTGAATCATTAAGCACGGAACCAAGCAATCTTACCCTGTTTGCTATGTTCAAGAGCCTTTCAGAGTAATCTTTAATGGTTTCAGTTTCTTTCATCTTCTGTATCTCGAAATCTCTTATAAGATTTAGCACTTGCATACCTCTGATCATTTCATCCCCTTCGTATTCTACCTTGAGATAATCCCAGATGGCTTTTGCTGACTTTAGAGACATAATTCGAGTGAAGATTGAAGAAGATATTGCTGAAAATAAACAGGCCTTTGCCTTTGATTTTCTGGTTTTCCTGTCTTTATGGTTTTTGATCTGGGATATAGTAGGATTGTTAGGAAACGAAGGAACTTCATAATCCTCTTCGACTGCCTCCCACATATCCATGGCATCTAGATAAGTTTCCATTCTTACCGCCCAAATCTGATAGTTATCACCATTAAAAACAGGTGGTGCCATTACGAAAAAACTTGATTCTGCTTCCATGATTGATAAACTCGTCTTCTTGATTACAATCGTAACTTTGATGAAACACCCACAGATCCCTCAAGAAATAAATGCTCTGATACCAATTGTTAGTTTTCAGAGAAGGAAAAACATAACAATTTTATTTTATTTTGTTATTGAACAAGTAGGAACATTAGTTTGATAAACCAACAAAGAAAAAATTTATGAAAGCAAAACTATTAACTTCATTATAAAACAGATATTTATAGAGTTTACAAGTAAACCAACTCCTAAGGATAAGATTAAAAAACTAAGGATAAGATATAAATTAATTAACTGCTAAACAGTAAATAACTATCCTAACTACCCTACAATACAGAGAACTTGGACTGTTGCAGTTCTTATGCATATTTCTAACATGTTTTATAAATTCATCATAAGAAAAAATACATACATAAAAGTGAATGCGCATGTTGACCTTCCAATATTGAAATTTCGATTTTATAGTGTAGGACAAATAATTAGACATCAATATAGAACTTTTGCAATCTTTCTTTTCAAATTTGTACAAATACCATGCATGCATCAAATGAATGAAAGTGCAAGAAAATTTTCTCAAATATTCTCACTCTTAATTTCTACATATTATTTAATATAAATATATGATATCTGTTTTTTGATAGTTATTTTTAATTTCTTGATTAATATGATAGGTCCTTGATTAAATTGTATAAGGATATGATCATTGAATCGACTTAATTATTGGATTATTATCTTAATAAGTTAGAATTATCATAAACTGTCGATATTTAACAAATTCTATTATGATGTTGTGCACCAATGACCTTACAAAGTTACAATATAGTTGTAAAGATATTGAATATGAATAAATGCTTGGGGAATTACATAAAATACAATCAATATTATAAATATTTTTGGAGAACTTGCACGAAACAACCTCATATGAATATATAAAGACTTCAAATTCAATTTTGAATTGGATTGGAGAAGTCCAATAGGACTTATGCACAACACAAATTTCTCATTAAGAATATGAGACAGTACGTTTTTATTTTTAATGAATTTTCCATTAAGAAAATTGTATGTAGTCTAATTATGGGATTAGATTACATACAATTTTATGTTAGATAGGGGTGGGCGTTCGATTCTTCGGTTCAGTTTAATCAAATTTCGGTTCGGTTCTTCGGTATTCGGTTTTAGAAAAGTGTGCACCATATATCAAACCAAACTAGATTGGTTCGGTTCGGTTTTTTCTACTTTGGTTCGGTTTAGTTCGGTGTTTTTAAATCGGTTTTTCGGTGTCAATAAAAATAAAGAGAGAATATGATAAAGTAACAATTATTATTCACTTCACACTTCAAACTTCAAAGTAACAACTAACCATCTAACAATAAAAGGTAAGAACATCAATTTGTTGTTCTCACTTCAAAGTAACAACATATATAAAATCATAAAATCATAAATTAGAAAGTAGAAACACCAAGTTGCTACTCAAACTTGAATTAAATTGAGTTTTGTTTAGTTTAGACTTTAGATCTTTAGGGTTTACTATTTTGTTATTAAGATTTTTTGCTATTTAAGTTTAGGATCTAAATATAAAAATTGAAATGGGCCAAGTAAAGTTAAAAATTAAGTAATATAATTAATACTTTTAAATTTATTTAATAAAACTTCGGTTCTTTGGTGCACCGTAGTTTCGGGACCCTTACACCGAACTCCGAACCGAAGTTCCGAAAAAAAACCCGACACCGAATCGAAACACCGAAGAACCGATACCGAAGAATCGAATTTTTTCGGTTCAGTTCAGTTTTTCGGTATTTATGCCCACCCCTAAATTGTTAGATATGAAATATTGTTTAGTTTTAATATATTTTTTATCCGTTTCTAAATATTTTTTTTTTTTTGTCTTTTTCTTTGATGTTTTTTAGTTTCAATTTTGCACATGATATGTATAAAACTACAAAATTTAAGAACATATTTTTAGTTTAAAATCATAAAATTCAAAATTATTGCGAAGTAAGAATTGCATATGTATAGTCTTTTTGTTTCTTTTAAAAAGAATAGTTTATATATTTATTCTCCGAATTTTATTTTTACTTGTTCGTATTTGATTTAATATATCTCTTAAAAAATATATAATTAATAAAATTACAAGTTTATTATATTATTTTATTTTAAAAATATAATAAATTTAAAATTTCTAATAATACGTTGAGTACTTAATATTAAGTGTAAAATTAATATTAAAATATATCTATTTTTTTAAAATTACATAAATAAAATAAATACTTATTTTTAGTAATACTTATGTAGAGACGAAGTCAACGTGGCATGGTTACCTTACCCGCCAAATTTAACCCGCCAAAAGACCTGGGACCCACATAATGGACAAACACCGCCCACTTTGCCTACCGGCCAATGCTATTACCAAAATACCCTCTTAAGAAAATAGTTTCTTTTATTTAATTAAAATAAAATAAATAGGAGAAAGTAAACATGCCAATTTATGTACACTTTAATATCATTAAAGGATATATTAATAATCTGATCAGAATTCAAGATATGCTATGAAGTGAGTATATCTTTTATATTAATTTTAATGGAGAAATGCATAGCTTTTAAGATTTTTTTCTTTTTATTGTTTGAAAAATAAATAAATATATCTTTTTAAATGATTATATATTATATATAGAAACATCACAATTAAAATATAAGTTTGGGATGATAAATTGTTTGTGATTTGTAGGCACACCATATTTAAATTTTTCTTAGCCATATACTTTTAGTTTGTGTGAATATTCTTCATTTAAGTATGAAAAACTTCTTTTTATCTCGTCATAAGCCTAAATGGTAATTACTACTTTTAGTTTGTGTGAATATTCTTCATTTAAGTATGAAAAACTTCTTTTTATCTCGTCATAAGCCTAAATGGTAATTACTTGAGCTAAACTATCAGCTTTACCTCATAAGATCCAAAGATCAAAATATTTGAATCACTTTTTTTTGGGTAATTATACTTTTGATCCGTCAAATATATTTGAATATACTCAACATATTTAACATTCAATTCATTTAAATATATGATATATAAAAAAATATGTTCATTCTAAACTATTTTAAAAGTACACCTCAAATATAGAATAATATTACTTCCTCCGTTTAAAAAAAATGACCTTTTTCATTTTTTGGTAACATTTTAATTTCAACTTTCCACGTGGCATGTTTAAAACCACAAGATTGAAGGACAATTTTGTACATTTGACATAACTTTAATTTAGGACCACAAGATTCAAAAGTCTTCTTTATTTTCTAAAACTTCATGCCAAGTCAAATCAGGTCACTCTTTGTGAAACGAAGGGAGTATAAGTTTAACGTAACAAATGAACAATTAAATGATAAAACCATTAATATTTCATGAAATTTGTAATCATTCCCTAGTAAAGGAATTAAAATTGCAAATTCAAGCAATTGAAAGTTAAAATGTAGTTAGTAAGACATCATAACCAAATAAAACAAGAATTTACTAATACTTAATTAGTAAGTGATAAAAAAAAATGCTAGTATTAACCCTTTTTCTTTAGGGGCATTAATGTAAAAAAGCAAAACACCCCATCTTCACTAGTGATTTTTTATTTTTTTAAAAAGAGAATCTAGAAAGGATCATGTTGGTGGGAAAACCAAAGAATATATTATATACATATAAAGAAAAAAAATCAAAATTTTTGAGAAGAAAAGTCCTGCAAAATCCAGAAAGGAGAGCGTGATTCCAGCCATTTTTGCTTTTACAATCCTTCAATATCTCGTTTTGTGGGTCCCACTCAACCCC
>NW_006239143.1:717256-728680 GCF_000226075.1 Solanum tuberosum | reverse complement strand
CCACCCCGACGCCAACCCCAACAACATTTTTGTCACTATTCTTTTTCAATTCTTCATCTTTCTGCAGTTTCTTGTAGGTAAGCATTCCCAAGATTGGATTTTTTTTAAAAAAGTTTGTGGGGTTTTGATTTGACTTGCATAGGGATTTGCAGGATCAAGAGGGGTTCATTTTCATTTTCTTGAAGAAGTTCAAGTTAAAAAGCTATCTTTACACCCCTTTTTAAGTTCTTGGTTTTGGGTAAGCTTTATTTTTTAGTATTTGTTATTGCAGATTCAGATTCAGATGAAAAGCTTTATTGTTGCTCTTGTGTTAGTATATAGTTCTAGGAAGATCAAGATTTGGTATGTAATTTGTGTTATGGACAGTTTTATATGTTAGATTGATTGAAATTAGGAGTCAAAATCCCCACTTGTTTGCTTCATAGAATGGATTTCTCAGAATTTATGGTTTGATCAAAGCATTTTCTTGTTTCCGAAGTTTCTGGAAGTATTGTAGATTTAGAGATAGTGTTTCCTCTTTGCGTATGTAAGTTGGTTTGTTGTCTCTCTATTTTTACAAATTTGCAGGCTTATCTTTGCTTGAACTTTGGGGGAATTTCCTATGGTGACTTTTCGATTGAAATTTGTATACCACATTGCATTTTGTTATATTAACTTTTAAGTGTGGAGGAGTGACCTTCTCAATTTGTAGAGATAATGGAATAGTTTTGTTTGGAACCAGAAAGTAAAGGGTCCTCGTTTCGGCCAATCGTGTCCTGAAATTAGTGGCTTTGCTTAGACGAAGGAAAGATGGTATTTTCCTTCCAACAGTGGAAAGAAAAGGGCGGGTGGTGTGGGGGTTGGATGTAGCAAGCTTTCCATCCAAGTTTGTTTTGGAGTCCTTAGGTTTATTATGGTATTGTTATTTCCGTGCATTCGAGGTTCCATCAGAAAAATGATTGGTTTGATTTATGTGTTTTGAAAAGCAACATTGTTTTCAGATTTTGTGTATCATTTTTATAAAAAATGAAATACATAGATATTCTGGCAGAAATGGATGGATTAGAAGGGGGTTTGGTTCTTCATCACCGGGCGGAGATGAATGGAGATCTTTTCATCTAAAACAAGATACAGTGAGTCTTATGGATCTAAATCTTGTAAAGGGTGAAGTGGAACTTTAAAGTTTCACACGGCTGTTTTTTCAAAGCAACAAAAAGAGGAAACATCACGACTACTGTGGTGGATGCACTTGTCAATCTGTCACAATCTTTGTGGTTAGTTGAAAATGATCAGAGCATATAATTGCGAGCCATGAGGTGGCTTAAGATGACTCCTTTCATTTTTTAAGATAATATTTCTCAAACAACTTTAATTTCTACAATTAGCCATGCATCTCAGTTTAAATAGAGAGTATGATGAGTAAATGTGGTTACTAAACTTTGATTGGTGTTAAATGACCTTTTTATTGCTTATATCCATGTCTTTTAATCATTGCTGCTGACCTTTGATCCAATAATTCTGGGTTTACAAGGTGTTTATCGTGTCCTTAATCTGCAGGTGAACTTGCTCAGTATCTGAGTAGACTTTTCCTTGGAAAATGTATAGAGGCAATGGCACTCACACTGAACTTCCTATTTTCGTGGATGCGAATGGTTTCCAGTATCCTCCTAGTGCACCAAATCAACTTCAATTATTCGGAAGCTGTGAGTTTCTCTTATATTAGCATATGTAAATTGGATTGTGAGCTGTTCAGTATTTGTATTTCATACTCAACAGCATGACAAGTATAAGTATCTGTTTTTTTTTTTTTCGCTTTTCAATCTATTGAACACTTTGCTTCTATATCTTTATTTGTTCACGAAGATGCTTCTAGCTGTAAAGCTCTGCAAAATTGTCGGAAATGGGTTTTGAACATTGTTTATTGTTATCGATTCTATGAACTTTCTGAATCACTATAACCATTATGAACCTTCAATGGGCATACCAAGTTGCAGGTGTACAGTTAATCGTGGCCGACCAAATTTGATAGAACGGCATTGAATTTTGTTTCAGAATTCTTCTCTTGTTTCCAGTGTTGCAGTTTAGCTACCTCTTGCTAAGCCTGTAGTCTGGATTTCGCTTACAATTAGGGGTCTTTCATGTACTTATCAGTACAAAAGGATGAGGAAAATTTGAAACAAATAAGCTAAAGGAACCTCAAATGCTCTTATATATTTATCAGCATTTCAAGTTTTTTTTAAATTTGAGTAACTTCATCTGTATTAAACTATTTGGTAAGTCTTAACTTGTCTTTCTACTACTGATGCTGTAATTCTGACATTTCTCATGGGATCTTTTTAATCTTTTTGAAAAGGTCTCATGAACACCTTTTTTTGGTGTCTTTTAGAAGTGTATCTCAAGTCCTTTTTGGTATTTGTACTAAGCCTTGGGTTGTGCTCATGAACTCATTTCTCTTAGTTTTATCTTACAGCCATTATTGGGCCGTAATGTTATATTTGTACTAACAAGCCTTGGGTTGTGCTCGGTAATTCAAGATTTACAGGAAAGTCCAAAGGTAGTAGCAGGCATATCTCAGCTATTCAATGTCTTGAGCAGGGTGGGGTAAGGATGCGGGGAAGAGGAAGTGTAAATAGAGTTGGAGTTTGTTGGGAAGTCTAAGCCTCAAAAATATAGCTTTAGCCTAACTTCAACAATATGGTTTATGAATTGGAGTTAAAAGTTGCCCTGTATTAAATGTCATAGCAAATACTGGAACATTTGTGTACTATCAAAAAAATATTTGAGGAGCATACCAACTCTGATTAGAAGAGGAAAACTTCATTATTATAGATTTCACACCTAAGTTTATGCTTGAGGATATCAAGAGTCGCTGGGATCTTGCAACAAAATTCTAGAGGCATCACTCAATTTCTAGTTTGATGTTTCCGTGAATTTGTTCTAGGCATGCTAGTCTTTCTGCACCACTAATAAACTCATACTGATATGTAGTTTGCTATATATAAGTGTTTACAATGTGCTCTTTCTTTTGCTACAGTGCCACTTGGATCCACTGCTGATCCTGTAAATTATTTTGTAAATGAGCATGCTACGCCCATGATTCGGCATAATCAAGGCAGGGAAGCAGGTGTTTCCAGGCAGCAAAAGCTTCAATTTTCCTTGAATCATAATTTGGTTCATGATGACACTGAACGGCCAGCAAATGTTCCTGCCCAAAATCCTGTATCTACTGGTTTAAAGCTATCATATGATGACGATGAACCCAACTCTTCTGTCTCTTCTGCAAGTGGAAGTATCAATGCATCAGCATCAGTTATAATGTCTCTTGGTGACAACATTAAAACAGAAATGGAACGCCAGAAGAAAGAATTTGATCAGTATCTTAAGACTCAGGTATGGTACAACATTTTCCTAACATCTGATATAATTGCTTTTCTGCTGGAACTCTTTTTTTTGGAGGGTGGGCGATGGGGGGGTGAGAGAGGATTCTTTGATTTGCTTAACCGAAATGAAAGCATATATGTTTTGATACATATGTTTTGTACTCACACAAGAACTTGGTAATATTGTCTACCTGCTTCCCACAATCTGTAAGGACTTGAGCTAGATGAATTTGTTCTCCAAAATAAATGGCCCTCTTAGGAAAGTGCCAAAGTTTGTACCGTTTACTCACTTTTTATTACGCTTGATTCTTATTTCTTATTTTTCTTCTTCTTTTTTGATATAAAGACAGACAAGGACACATTATGTCCAACGGGGTTCACATCATCATTTACAAGTCAGCTTAGGGACATAGTCTCCCAAGATACTCCCTACACTAAAGAATCGGAAAACTTCGCTAAACAATGCACAACAATAGTAAAGGGTCTAGGAATATATACAAAATCTACTTTCTCCAAAGTTGAAGCCGTATGCCAAATCTGCTCACATATGTCAGTCACGTTTACTCCCCATGGGGCACGCATTTTCTTTTTGAGTAGGTCGATCACATCCTTTGCATAGGACAAGATTTACACTTTTCTCCTTCTGTTTTGTATGGCCTTCTTAACACCCTCAACATGGTTTCACACATATGGACCGGTGAATTTGGAAGTCGACATAGTACATGACTTAACTATCCACCTTCTCTCATCTTATCCTCAATGTGTGCTACTTGCAACTTCTGCCTAATGCAGTCATGTTTAATGTTGTCTATTCTTGTATAGATGCATATCCATCTTGTCATCCACTTCTTTGCAACACTCATTCTGTAAATGTATTGATCTTTTAACTATTCTATAGAACTTAATTTTCACTTTGTTAGGCATCATTCTATCACATCTATTCACCTTCATACAATCATATTTTAATGGCCAAATACATAGTTAGCCCCTCAATATTTGCACCAATTATCAGATAAGACACCTAAACTATTCTATCGATCATAAACACTTCTACTTGGCAGAGGTTTCTCTTGAACACTCGGGATCCAACATGCCACATGCATGAAATGCACTTGTTGAGTATGTGTCAGATCAACCAATCAACTAATGACTATTTTTTAAGAAAGCAAATAAGACTTTTGAATCTCGAGGTCTTAAAGTAAAGATATGTAGAATGTACCAAAATGTCCTTTAATCTTGTTGTGTTAAACATCAGGTGGAAAGTTGAAATTAAAGAGTTGTCAAAAAAGGAAAGTAAGACAAACAAATTGAAACGGAGAGAGTACCAAGTTTGGGCTACCATTCTACTGAAGGCTGAAACATTGAGTCTAGATTACACTTTGGTTTGTATTACTTATAAATAAAGACATATCTGTGGTCTGGAAGCAGTAAGAAATTAACATAATTTGGTGTTATTTTTAGAATTGGTCGGACGCCCACCTATGATACTGTGGTCTTATTAAATAAAAAGAAACAATATGCAGCAGCTTTGTAGAAAGACATTATAAAATGTGTGGATGATTAAGGAATTAACAAGGCCTGTGGTTTTTTTCCTTTGAAATTAGTCAAACATACACCTACATATATTTTATTCACTATAAAAACAGAAATAATACCTAGCGTCTTTGAAAAGAAGTTACAACATGTGCGGGAAGAACAATGAATTTACAAAATGTTAGTGTTTTATTAAATTGGTCCGATATTGTGAAAAAATATATAATTTCTATGAGTATCAAGTAGGATTATATTCACCTAGGTATGTACAAATTATTGCAACATCTTATGTAACCCAATTTAATTTGATGTTGTTAATTGCTTTTACCTTTTACAGGAAGAAACTTGGGCTAGAGGTGTTAGAGACATAAAGCAGAGACATATGGCTTCGTTACTGAGTGCAGTCGAGAAGAATGTTGGCACTAAGTTGCAAGAGAAGGATATTGAGTTAGAGAACATAAATCGAAAGAACAGAGAACTAGTTGAACGGATGAAGCAAGTTACAGCTGAGGCGCAAAATTGGTGTTACAGAGCCAAGTGTAACGAATCTTTAGTCAACACATTAAAAACGAACCTTCAGCAAGCGATGCAATCTGCTGAACAAGGAAAAGAAGGGATGGGAGACAATGAGCTAGATGATGCTGCATCCTACATTGATCCAAACAATAGGCTCAGCAATATCCCTAGTGGTTCTGGTAAGTGTACGTCGACGAAAAAGGGGATTATCTGCAAGGTATGCAAATTAAAGGAGGTATCCGTCTTATTGATGCCTTGTAGACACTTGTGTTTGTGTAAAGATTGTGAAGGATTAGTTAGTGTATGTCCTATCTGCCAGTTGATGACAACTGCTAGTGTTGAAGTGTTCTTGTCTTGAAATATGAGCAAAAATAAGACTAAGGCACAAAAAATAATCTCGTACAGATTTTAGATAATTGTTGTGGATTTATTGTATAGAAGCAACTTCTTGAAATTGGAGTTAACTGTCATGGTTCTTCTTGATGCTTCATTAGATTAATTTGGTCATCATTTATTTTCTACTTTAATGGCCCTTTGCAACCAAAGATTATATTTTTGTTATTGAAATGCAACTTGAGTACTCCACTTTGAGGATGAACATCTTTATTGTGTGCATCCTTAACTCGTCTTCATTGTGTCAATTGAACACTTTAGCTTACGAAATGAGCATCTAGACACCTCTAAAATTTATGTCATGTCAGTTTGGGGTGTTCTCGACACATAGTAGAGATGAGTTGAGGTGTCTAGATGTGCATTTCCAAAGCCGAAGTGCTTAGTTGTCGGTAGATATCAAGTTAAGGTGTCTATATATGTAATATGCCATCTAAAAACCCAATGTCAATAAACGGGTGAAGCTAGATAAGGCTAATGGGGTTCATTCGAACCCTCTTCAATGAAAAATTACATTGTTTATACATGATTAAAATTACTTTTTTTATGTATATATAATAGATGTTGAACCCTAATGAGTTTTCTGTGTGTTTACTTTTCATATTTTGAACTCTTTTAGTGAAAGTCTTGGATCCGCCACATTTAATCGAACAAAATAAGAAAAAATGTGCTTTCAATATAAAAAAGTTAGTCCTTCATGAATTCAAAGCTCCAAGAGTAATTTGAATAAGAAGTTGGTTTTAATATGAATCCATTGAAATTTGTTAAAGCAAACAATTTGTAGGTTAATTTTCTCTGAAATGTAGAGTTACAAATTATAGGAGTATTTACAATTACTAACTTACATTTGATCATATAATTTGTATTTTGTTTTTGTTCTCATTCAGTATTCAGTGTCTGATATTCATATCAAAGTTCGATTAAATTTGGATTTATGCTCAATAATAGTAATTTCTTGATTAGTTTAATGCTTAACATGTGGGCAAATAATAATAATGACTATTCAATGTTGTGAAACAAATAATAATATTGAAATGAAAAAGAGATGTGAACACCCTTAAAGAGAAAGCATATAAAATGAAGTTGCTATTTAATCTTGTGAACTAGAGTAATAATATTGAAATGAAAAGTAGATGTTAGCATATATGAGTAGCTAATCAATGAATGAATATAATGGAGATCTATATTTTGTTTGGCATGTTAATATCATATGGCAAATTTTAAATTGAACTTGGCCTAACCCCAATTACTACTTTAATAGGAAGTGAACTTAGAGTTTTAATTCAAGTACTTTTAACTCATGGCATGGACATGACCAATTTCAATTGTGTTCTATCCACTTGAATTTTTTTAAACTATATATATAGTTCTGATTAATTGCATATATAATGGGATAAAATGCTTTGCTTGAATTGTAAGAAGTAATTATCAATGTTGCTTTACAAATATTTGTTGTCTTGAAAGATGTTTCTGTTTACCAAAAAATATTTCACATTTGGCATGTAGTCAAATTGTTATTGGAATATTATTTTTTATAATCTCATCGACTTTATAACAATCAAAAAATAGAATATATAGAGCGATAAAAACTATATTGTCGTTTTAAAAAATATTTATAGAATCTATTCATTTATTAGGTAATTACGAATCAATCTATGTGATGGACATTGACTAGTATTCCCAAAAAAAAAAGGGTAGCTAGCTCGTTATGATATGTTAAATTATAGTAATGATTATTTATTTTTCCTGATCGACGTATCTGAGTAACTTATATCCCATGTATACTTCCTCATGAACAGACTCAAATGTGATTAGTTTTGCTTAAATTTTGGTGGTTAAGTTCACTGGATTAAAATCCAATATTATTACCCCATTAATTAGTTGGGTAAGTTGATTTTTGATCGATCTGTCAAAACAATTACATTCATTAGCTTAATATATAATTTTTTAAATTAAGAAATTATATATTATATGTATATCATATAAAAAAAAAAATATTCTGTAAATGAATGAATATACAATTAGTTTTCGCAATTATTAAGTACAGAACTTAAAGATAATTAACAACTCATTTTTTTATGAGCTAGAGTTCAAGGAAAGCCAACTATTTATCCAAAAAATATATGTTCTTTATCTTTATTGTCCAATATTAATTGTTAATCATAGAGTATTTTTTAATTGATTTTTCATCTGATGATCGGTATCTATTTTGTAGCTTTGACTATTTTGAATTCACACAGCGTAAGGCCTCCCGACTAAGCATTTTTTCATATTCAGGGATTAAACCCGAGACACCCTAATTAAGGGAGGAGCAACTCTTTCTACTGCATCACATTTTTTGATGGTAGTGTTTTAATAACATTGAATATAATTGGTTAGGTGCAAATCTTTTACAATCATTTATTATTAATATTTCTAATCTAACAGAAATGCATGTGCATTGTGTTTGCATTTATCCAATGTATCTCAACACGTTCTTTGTTTGTTTATTATATAAATATTTCAATGATCTCTGCTTAAATTAAATTAACCATGAGTCTCCCTTTGTTGCCGGTTCATGGAATCCATATCTATAAAATAATGACAATGATTATAGAAACTAAACTTAAATGAGTATAAGAAACTAAATATAATAAAGAATTGTAAGCTATAAAATAGAAGTAATGATGATTAGCAGCTGTCATGAGGATTAGAAAAGGTATCACAATAAGAAAAATAATTGTTTATCATTATTTTAGAAGAAAATAATCTTTCTAGATTTTTTTTGTGTGTGTAAAATTAAAGATCTATTATGTGTAAAATGAAAATCTATAGTAAATAAGACATAAAATTAAAAATAAATTTCTATGGACTATAAAATCAAATCCACTTCCATAACACTAGTTTAATTCTATTAAAGAAGTTTTGACTTCTTAAAACAATAAAAAAGGATGCTAAAGCGAAGAATGATATATGATTTAAAAAAAAAAGATAATTTGTACTAAGCTTTCTTTATGTATAGGATTTGAAAAATAACCGGATCATAAGAGTCTATTGTACACAATTTTACTCTATATATGTTTGTAAGAAACTATTTTCACTTCGAATTCGTGATCTTTAGATCATGTGACATCGAGTTACCAGTTACATTAAGGCTCCCCTCAATATAGATCTAGAATTGTCACATGATAAATAGAGTCTAAAATTCAAAAAAGAAACGACCAAGACTTGTTTTGAAAAATCTCTCATGATTTTTAAAATAAAGTATTGTTATAGATACGAGAAAATGACATAAATGGTCCCTAAACTATCATTGTAGGTCTAAAATAGTCTCTTAACTATACACTTAACGGATATGGTCCTTTAACTATCCACTCTTTTGTCAAGTTTGATTTCTATCCACTTTTTATATCCTCCGTTAACAAACGTCGTCATTCAGTACTCTCTCTTGATTTCCTTTTTCCCTCCTCTTTTCTTCATTGTGAGAAGCTACAGTCAAGAAAACCCTAGATTCATTTCATCATATTTGACCATTATTGAAAGCTCAAGACAATGATTCTAAGACCAAAAGGTGGTACAACTCCTCCGTATGGTAAGTTTTCTAGAGTTCAAGCAGTGGCGTAGCCAGGAATTTTATAAAGGGGGTCCAAACATTGAATAGTAATTTTTTAAAAAAAAACGATGATTTATAGAGATTCTATTTTTAATAATATTGTGATATAATTTGGGTAAATGAGTCTCCTATGTATAGAGAAAGAAAACCTTATTCCAAAAGGAAATGTATTAAAATTTAAGAAAATCTTATTCCACAAAGAAAAAAGGTATTAAAATATAAGAAAATCTTATTCCACAAGGAAAATGTATTAAAATATAAGGAAATCTTATTCCACAAGGAAAAAGTATTAAAATTTAAGGATTTTTTTCCAATTAAAACCTTATTCCAAAAGGAAAATGTATTAAAATATAAGGAAATCTTATTCCACAAGGAAAAAGTATTAAAATTTAAGGATTTTTTTCCAATTAAAACCTTATTCCAAAAGGAAAATGTATTAAAATATAAGGAAATCTTATTCCACAAGGAAAAAGTATTAAAATTTAAGGATTTTTTTCCAATTAAAACCTTATTCCAAAAGGAAAATGTATTAAAATATAAGGAAATCTTATTCCACAAGGAAAAAGTATTAAAATTTAAGGATTTTTTTCCAATTAAAACCTTATTCCAAAAGGAAAATGTATTAAAATATAAGGAAATCTTATTCCACAAGGAAAAAGTATTAAAATTTAAGGGTGAGTGGGCTAGCGACAACTCTAACCATCTCCATTACGGGTTACTTTGTTATTTCATCATGTCCAAAATATCATATATACCAATATAAGTCAAAACTTTACGTATATATATCGTATAATTTTTCGACGAAGGGTGTCTAATTGGACACCCTGGGGACAAGGTGGCTCCACCCCTGAGTTCAAGTCTTTATTTGTGTGAGGTTTTGTTGTACAAAAGAAAATATCAATTTTAAAAAAAATTTATTTTTGTTTACAGATTCTATACACAATGCCTTAAAAATCAGCATCAAAGTAACCCACAGTGGTTTTATGAAGCACCAGCCTAAAAAACATTATTTTGGGGGTCGTGTTCAGTTCATTGACCATGTTGATGTTTCAGAAATAAAGTTATCTCAATTCAAGAATATGGCTGAGATATGTGGATATGATAATGAGTCAGTCACATTTTGGCACAAATATGGTAGACTTGGTGAAAAAATGAGGCTTGTTTCAACTGATTTTTAATTATAATGTATGTTAACAGTGTTCGTTAACATTTTTTTTTTATAAAAAGTGATATAGACCAAACTTGACAAAAAGGTGGATAGTTAAAGGACCATATCCGTTAAGTGTATAGTTAAGGGACTATTTTAGACCTACTGTGATAGTTTAGGGACCATTTATGTCATTTTCTCTTATAGATACACTAAATTGTGAATATTCATTTGTTTTCTGAATAGACTTGCATCAAGTAAATAACTTACAAATAGCTCAAACAGACAACTTGCAAGCAACATCATCTAGTGCTCACAAATGACAAGCATGTCATCTAACATATGGAAAGCATGCACACATGACACGCAAAAACCATGCCATGAGACACACGGTGCGCATGCACAAGGATCTGTGACATTCATGCAAGGCGACGCGTGTCACAAAACTTGACTTGCCTCGTGACACTGTCCTTGATTCCCACAAATTATGGTTATTGCATATGATTAGATTTTTTTTTTTTACCAAATATGACTTCTGTCAAACAAAGAAAGATCAATTTAACTTTCTAAAATAAACATGTCAAAATATGACTTAATAAATATATAAACCTGTCACGAACGTGATGACACTTGTCTTCCCTCCAAGACAAGTTAGCATCAACCCAATAAAAAGAAAGAAATGCAGAAAATAAAACAAGAACAAGATAAAAGAGGAAAACTTATTCATTCGATAATAACACCAAAACCTAGTTGCCACGTGTACAAGTCACTAATATATAAAGTGTGAAAATGAAAGATAATTACAAGCAGGGGCGGATCTATGAAGATGTGTGGGGGTGCCACGCCACCCCCGAACTTCGACGGAAACTCTATATATATATATATAT
>NW_006239143.1:685809-717249 GCF_000226075.1 Solanum tuberosum | reverse complement strand
CCAAGCACGTATTTTTAAGGAAAAACAGCTGGCACAATTTTATTTTATTTTATTTATAATTGTTATTGACTTAAATTAAATTAATTACATTATTACTCCTTTGTAATTTTCTTTATTTGATTAAATACTCAATAAAAGTGTAATATCTTATTATTTATATTTTATTGATAGATTTATGATATATATCGAAAAGACGAATAATTTAATCAAATATAAAATTAATTTAATCGATAAGTCTATTTGGCACCCACGGACTCTAAATCCTGGATCCGCCACTGATTACAAGTCTCAATGTCTTTGATTCTAGAATAGAACAAAGCATAAATTAAGA
The DNA here is from genome assembly GCF_000226075.1 of Solanum tuberosum. Taxonomy (NCBI): domain Eukaryota; kingdom Viridiplantae; phylum Streptophyta; class Magnoliopsida; order Solanales; family Solanaceae; genus Solanum; species Solanum tuberosum. The sequence goes on along the minus strand of NW_006239143.1, from coordinate 716,918 downwards.
TCAAAAGAGTCCACTGGAATGACAGACAACTACCTTTCAACAGTTCTTTGACAAGCCTCAGAAATAGGATAAGAAGAAGAGCAATCACACAGTACCGGGCTCGAAACCTACACAAGTGTAGAAGCAAGGAGTGAATACCAAACAACACGGTACTCAACAAGAAACCTGATAAACAAGACACATCTAGCTAGAAAATGAATACTCCCATCATCCCAACCGAACCTCCTCAAACTACAATTTGCATAGAAACTAGTCCAACCTAAATGTGCTACCATACACAGTTCATAAGACTTAGCCACACAGTTCAATAGTCATAGTTCAACAACCAATGCGTATCAACTATACCAATTACAAGTAACAAGTAGATCAATCACAAGTAACAAGTACATCAAATAATAATAGTGAACCATTTCCCTTCGGCACAGTATCACTACCTGGAATCATTTTCCATCGGCTCTATATCTCATCACTAACTGGAACCATTTCCATTTTGCATTATATCATATCACTTGCCGAAATTATTTTCCTTCGGCATGATATCATTAGTCGGAATCATTTTTCATCGGCTTTATATCACATCACTAGCCGGAACAATATCCATTCGGCTTTATATCATATCACTTGCTGGAATCATTTTCCTTCGGTGTAATATCACTAGCCGGAACAATTTTCTATCGACTTTATATCACATCACTTGTCGGAGTCATTTCCCTTCGACATAATATCACTAGCCGGAATCATTTTCCATCAGCTTTATATCACATCAGTTGCCAGAATCATTTCCCTTCGGCATAATATCACTAGCTGGAATCATTTCTCATCGTCTTTATATCACATCACTAGCTAGAACCATTTTCATTCGGCTTTATGTCACGTGTTTCAACACGGTGTATAACAATTAATGCACATAAGCAATTTCACACCATAAGGAAGAGACAACAATTCAAGCAATTCAAGTCTACATTCATGCCATCAAAACATTTCATCAATCAATCAAATTGGGGCCACAACAATTCATAAAATATTATGATCCATACGTTACCTTTTAATCAATCCCTTTTTATTCATTAAGATTAATCAAGTGGAACAATGAACCCACCACCTCATTTCCATTACTCATCAACACACAATAAAGGGAATACACAATTTTACTAGATTTACAAGGTTTAGGAGATCTCTTGCATTAATTCAATCAAACAGTCAATCCAAGACTTGAGTCTTCCCCTTCCAAACAACGTCCAAAGCCACACAATCTAATTCAATCAAGTAATCACAATAAGATTCCGGAACTAACAATACCCATATCATACTTTTTTGAAAAATGGGTCATTCAACTGAAAAACCAAATTTCAAAAATGAGGTTTGAATCCAAAAATCTTTACTTGAAGAAGTTACCCAAGACATTTGAAACTCATTGGTGAAAACCATTTTGAAAAAGAATTTAAAATTAGTTCACAATCACCATTTTAGTTTAGAACTCAAGTTCTTATAAAACCTTGCCATTTTCCAATCAAAATCTCAAGTTTTGATATTAAAATTCATAAATAATCAAAGGAAATTGAAGTTTTAGGGCAATAAAAGCCCAAAAAAAATTAGCACAAGAAATCTCTTCAGAATCACCTCCAAGGGTTTTACATAGCTAAAAATGGAGAGAAATGGCAGGCAAACTGTCACGACCCGAGAGTACCCCCTAGTCGTAACATGGCGTATTCAACCCCGAAGGGGTCTTATACGAGCCACATAGTCATTCATTGCATTCAATAATGAAAATAGTGCGGAAATAAAAAAAAAACTTATTTACATCCACACATTTAAACTTCATTAAAACAACTTTAAAAAACACACAGCGGAAGTCTAAGTCTCACATGGCCATCTTAGACACAGTCACAAAACATGAGTAGGGACACGGCCCTTTACAATCAAAAGAAGTCTATTAAGTCTATTACATGAACAAAAGAACTTAAAAGTCTTATCCTCGAATCCATGAGGACATACCAAGTCTTGGAGGAAAGCAATCCAACACTTCAAACTAGCTAGGAGGGATCACTTGCCGGAACCTACACTTATAGAAAATAGAGAAATATGGAATTAGCACAATTAAGTACTAAGTATGATGACCATGCAAAACATGCTGACATTTTGGTTAGAAACCATGCATTATGCCACCTTTTTGAAATATCATGAACAATAGCATAAAAGACATACAAGACAAGCATAACATCAAGTAAGTCATAATATCACCTTTAAACAATATCAACATGAAAACCTTTACCTTGGACCTTCACCTCAAGAAACCCTATGGTATACCTCGTGCAATGTATGGATGGCGTCCCATACCACCATCCATACTAAGGCACCACATTGAGGTCACTTAAGGTAACTTATCATTCCTTTCTTTCACCTTTGCACAATATTCATACATAAGAGGTATATCATTAATTAAGACATGACAAGGGAAAATAACTCGTAATATAACCCAAGTATAACATGCATAACATATTAAGCATTTAAGAGCCAACATTCTTTAATAACCTCATTTAGGGTACATTCATGTCACAGTCATTAGGATTTAGAGAAACTCACTATGACCCTCTCCAAGCCTACTCGTGCAATGTATAGGTAGCATCCCATACTACTACCTACACTTTGTAGAACCTGTCAAGAAACCATAATGAAATCTCACATGATGGGAAGTAAGCATTTAACCGACATAGACCATGAGAGCTTGTCATGGAATCCGGTGTCATGAGTCCCCACACCGAAAAGAGGTGGTCTACTTGCCTAAGGAAGACCGGTATATATAGCTTAATGGATCCACTAGCTTCCTATGCGGGCACATAGTTTATGGGATAAGGTAGACGATCATTGAAACTCATGCCTAACTGTCGGGGGAGTTTCCATCTAACCAAATCCGCTCGGTGCTTAGCCTACATTCCCATAGAATAGTTCATTACTTTGACATCATCACACATGAAAGGGTGCCATAAGCCTACCGATTCAAGGTACATTTAGGAAAGCTCATTAACTCCTCTTGAAAGGGTGCCATGGGCCTGCCGATTCAAGTCTCATCATTAACCTTTATGGAAAGGTGCCATAGGCCTACCGAATCCAAGGTTCATTACTTATCATTAATGGAAGGGTGCCATTAGCCTACCGATCCAAGGTTCATTATAAGCATGTGTGGAAGGGTGCCATAAGCCTACCGATCCAAGGATTCAACAATCAACAATATAATCATTTATACAAGAAAATGATGCATAAGCCCTACCAATTCAAGGTATACTTTATATTGAAGAATCCTTCATATTATATCATCAACATTCATGAGTGTCATCAACACATCTCTGGATTTCCATACATCTCATAACTCAAACTTTAAAGCATCGATTCATCAATTCTCCATAGTTGGACATTTTGTCAAACACCTTGAAGGCATGTAATGGAATCAAAGAGCATGGAAAATAGGGTAGTAATTATGCAACCAAACCAGTGAACAACCTACAACAACACCTTTACATTCATAACATGATCACATTATCTTCATTGAACTCTCATTCATACAATGTCATGATAACACTTCAATTTCTCATACTTTGCCTTTAAGGCCATAAGCCTCTCATACCAATACACCAACAATACACCATAAACTAAGCATGAGTAATGACATACTTCAACAATCTAAAGACATTTAAACAAGTTCGATTCATATACATTCATTATCAAGCAACCCACTTTATAAAGGCATAAACTAGGAATAGAGAGAAATCATGGGTTCATGGAGTATTTTCGTCATAAATCATCATTTAAACACTAATACAATCATAATAAGTCATTAATAACCATTTGAAAACGTTTGAAGAAGGAACCCATGAGTTAGAATAAAAACCCTAGGTTTTGAAGAACTTGGAAGCTTTGAAATCATGTTTTGAAGGGACTCTATGGGTGAAAGCTACCCATAGATGAAAAGCCACCATACCTTTGCTATGATCTCTCAAGAAATTTGATGAAGAAAAACTTGAATCCAAAGCCTAGCTCCCACTTCTTCTTCTTCTTGAGTTGGAGAGAATATTTGAGAAGTGAGGGAAATGTTTTTAGGGATGGGAATGAACTAATGATATATAGGAAATAATATATGTCATTTGGAAGAAATGGTCCAACACTTAGAAAATATTTTGGGCGGATGAACAGTAAATGAACAGTAATTTAGCTACTGGAATTTCCGTTTTCTGCCGGACAGACTTTACGAAAATGGGCATAACTCCTTCGTCCGAACTCCGAATGAGGTGAAACGAAGTGCGTTAGGTAGCTAACTCAAAGGGCTTTCCATGGATATATTATTGGCCACCCAAATAATTCGTGTGCTAGGAGATATGACCCTTCAAAGTAGACCCTCGAAAAAGGCTTCACTTGGAAATTTCGGATTTTGATACGGTTGCTCTAAAATTCGGGTTAGACCCATTTCCCACTCAATTTGACCCCCTAAACAAGAATATGAAGTCGGATTTTCGAAAAACGAAACGGATCTTTTTATAAGTAGCTAAACAAGTTTCCGGTAACTTCCGAAGCACATTTTTAAGAACTTTTTGGGTCAAATTCAAATATAATCATTTCATTAAGTTCTCGACTCTAAACTCACATGTGAGGCTCTAGTTTCACTCTATCATTTTCCGAGTCGTTACATTATCCCCCACTTAGGAACATTCGTCCTCGAATGACACTTAACACTTTTCAAGGAAAACGACCAAAGTAAACAGCCCATATTCAAGCATACAACCATCGCATTAGGTTCACTTAAGTGAACCCTGCAAAAACTGGGGGTTTCACGTTGCTAACCAGGCTTCGCTTAAGCTTCCATCGCTAAAGCGATCCCTAGTTCGCTTAAGCGAACCCCGCGAAAGTCCGGTATTTGCTTTAGCAATTAGGACTTCGCTCAAGCGAAGGTCACTAAAGCGAAGGTCGCTAAAGCGGAAGGACTATCGCAAATGCGAAGGATACAGAACTCAGACACTAGAAAATTAGCAACACTTAAAACATCGAAAGGACCCTTGAGATTTGTTCGTAACCCCGTACATACAAATCATATATGTAATTTGACTATACTTAACCTTTTGGACTCAATGAAACTGTTGAAATACGAATATAATGTTCTCTTGACCTGAAACTCGTGAAAATCATGAGAAACTAGCATAACACCTAAAAAGGCCAAAACACACTCAGGACCTCTGAAAATTCAATCAAGACCTCAGTTAGGCCTAAAATCATCCTCCGAATCCAACAGAACTCTCGGAATTCTGATCTGAGCACCCAAATCTTGAATGTTGACCAAAGTTAACCCAAAGGCTAAAATTTCACAAATTTCCAACTTAGGACCTCAAATCCTCAAAAAGACTCAGAATCTGAAACCGACAACTCCCATAAACCAATTATCACATTATGAGACTGAAGGAATTGACGAAATTCCATTATGACACTCAAAACTCCAAAATCACGAAAAATTACTTTTTAACAACTATAGCCTTTCAAACTCAAAATTTATAAAAATTCACAACTTTTTACTCAAAGTTCGAACCCAACTTTCACAACTCAAACAGAAATAGCTCGGGGTCAATATCGAAAGGGCAAGTTTGTAATTTTATATAAATAACCAAAAATGATCAATTGATTCATTACAAAACCAAACATATATAAACACCATTAACAAACATAGTTGCATCAGATATACAAATGAGAATCGCTAATATGATGTTGTGTGTATATATATATATATATACACACATTTATACACATACACAATTGATTGAAATATGCAAATAAGTAATGCATACAAATGCTGAAATTATACAAATAATAGTTGGAATGCATACTTGCTGATAATATATATAAAAAAAGAAGTAATTGTATATAGTTGTTGAAAATATACAAATAAGGTTTAAAAAGTAAAAAAAAAAACGCAATAAACATAGATACGCTAAATCCATAGAATCATACAGAACATAATGTGAAAAATATTGATAGAAATACAAATCACAAAAAAATATATAAAATAAATTATACAAATACCTCATTTTCTTCACCATCATCTTGTTCCACTGACTTAGATTCAACATCTTTTTATAAGATCTGTAAGGACATGCATAAGCTGTTGCATCTTCATTGGGTCATTGCGGTGCTTGAATCTAATTTCTTGTTGATTAACTTTAGATTTAGCAAGAGATCCTGCAATTTCGTGGACCTCTTTAGTTAAACCCAAAGAAAAAGATGGAAAATCGTCCAAATTTTGGGTATGCATTTGTATACCTCGAATAATTCTCTTGGAAAGAGATTATTCATCCATGATTTGTATGTATCTATGGAGATAACTGAAAAACTTAAAGAAATCAATGAGATACAAATACAAATTTTAAAAAATAAAGTTGAGACCAACAAAAGTTACATGAAATTGTGGGAGCACAATTTGAGAGGGAGCCACGAAATGTTTAAATTTGAAATCTGATTGTGGTTGAGTGAATTAAGGAGATAAATCAGTAAAATAATTAGGATGTGAGAGAAAATGCTACTTTGTATCATGGAGCAAAACTGAAAGATATGACAATCTATGCGGGATATATAAATTTGAAAGTGGGTCCCTGACAACTCGGATGAAATATTAATGATGAATGGTAATTGTTTGAAATTGTATCTATGATAAATAATTAAGTAATGTATGTTTACTTAATCGTGTAATTTAGCTTATTTTATGCCCAATCAAACCCTCACATAAAATGAGGCCAATGGAGTATGAAGTCCATTATTCGTCAATTAACCCTTTTGGTGCGAGTCCAAATTAATCATCCAATGAACTCTAGATATAGAATTGTTATATAAAAATGTTCTTGTTGTTAATCAAATAACTAAAAAAAGATACTTCCATCATTTGTAAAATAAAATCGTCAGAAAGCCTATATCTCCACTATATTCTTGGGCTAACAACTAATTCTTATAAATTAGCCTCCTAAATGTCCAAAATGTCGTAAAGAATAGTGAGACTGTGCGTATCGCTCCACCAACTCCCTACACATGATTCAATAAAGGTTTTGAGAAAAAATCATCCACTTCACCACATTACTCGGTGATAATATTACTAATACTCTTGATATACATTTGATTATTTTACATATATTAAGGTGATTCTTCTAATAAAATAGAGGCCTCTTCACTAACACTTGCTTCAGCTTGAAAGAAAAATGACTAATTTTCCATCTTATTCATAGGGAAAATAAACATTAAAATCATATCGTCTCAAATTATTTTATGATAAAAAACAATTACTTCTTAATTAATTTTTTATATTAGAACAATCATTAATATCATAATGATGGTTGTAGCTAAACTAAATGGAACACAAAATCAAATAGTTCATCATTTTTTTTTTGTAAAAGAAAGAAGAAAAAAGGAATCTTGCATAAGGAAAAGAGGAAGGAAAGGGACACCAATATGGAGTGTGATAAGTGGGATGAGTGTTTCATCCTTAATTAGAGATCTCAAATTTGAATTATGAATATAAATAAAATTATGTTGAGAACGTCATCCTCAAATGTGTTCAGGTCTCAAGTTCGAATTCTGAATATGGAGAAAGTAATATTGGAAACATCACTCTCAAATGAACTCAGCAATGTGCAATTCATATTTAATCAGTGTGTGGGAAAGGAGGGAAAAAAAGGGGCATATGAGTCCAATGAATCACCGTCCAACATAGTGTCCCCACTGGACACTCCTTACGAAGAGCTGAGAGAGAAAAGAGAAAGAAGTTGCAAACAAAACAAATGAGTAGTAGCTAAATTCTTCTGTATATATATATATATATATATTTATACAGCTAACGCCAACTTTGTTCTCTCTGACCCTTCTCTTCCATTTTCATAATCCCAAGACTCGAAAAAAACTTCATTTAGGTAAACCCCATCTCTCTAATTTTGTATTATCATGTATGATCTTGAATTTTCAATTTGTATATGAGTGTAGCCTTGTTTTTTGGAAATTCTGGACCTTTGGGTGTTGTTATGAAGCTGATTCTTTGTTTAAAGTTGTGATCTTTTGTGTTATCATCTGATGGGTATTTTCTTTAGCAGTTGCCTTTAGTATCTCTATGATATTGATTTTTCAATTTGGGTAGTTGTTGTTTTTATTTGTATTGTATATGAGTGCAACATTGTTTTTTTGGAAATTCTGGACCTTTGGGTATTGTTATGAAGTTGATTATTTGTTTAAAGTTTTGATCTTTGTTCAAGAGGATTATCATCTGATGGGTGTTTGATTTAGCAGTTGTCTTTGCCTTTAGTATCTCTATGTTCTTGATTTTACTTGAATTGCAAAATTTTATAGTCGGTGGTGGTCTTTTTGTTTTTATGTTTTGAACCTTTCTTTTTGAAAATTCTGTGTGGTTATGCCCTCGTTATAAAATTGAGGATAGGGAAGGGAAAATGGAAGAAGGTGGATAATTGAATTTTCACGAACAAGGTGAAAGTTAAGGTAGCTAACCAACTAAGCTACTGAGATTCCCCGAGGCCTTTTCTTTAATTTCCTTTTAGTTTATGTATATTCACTTCTTAATGTGCTTCCAAAATATGGTTTGATGGGTATTTTGTTTAGGGGTTGACTTTGCCTTTAGACTTGTAGGTTACTCCTGTTTTTTAATTGAATTGTGAATGTGTAATGAATCACCTTGTCTAGATAAGCAGGCTTTAGATCAGATGTGGATTCAGGATTTAAATTTTACGGGTTCAAGCTTAAAGGGTTTTAGCATTGGACCTATTATATTTTTAAAGTTATGGGTTCATATCTTGAATTTTAGTAAATTTATGCTCCGCGTTGAAAGTATATCTGCAAGGTTTAGAATTTAATTTCCATTGGTGTTAGGCTGTTTGGTTGGAACTGAAAGATGGGTTGGTCTTGGTATGCAAAAGATGGTCCTTGGTAAATCAAGAGGGGGGGGGGGGTTACGAATAAAAAGGTGAATACAAGTTTAATCATGTAGCTATCATGGTTTTGTCTTTTTACCTCTTTGTCAATTGTTGTGTAAGCATTGAGAATTTTTTTTAACTTTTACTTGGTGTGTTGAATTAAATGTTGCGATGTTGCTTTGCTCATTTTGATTGTTTATCAAAATCCAAGAGGTAATATACCTGGCACAACTCGTCAGTAATTGCTGAAATGTCGGATTGCTATCTTTTAAAAGCTTTGAATGTTTGATCAAGATTACCATTTCAAAATAGTGTGATGTTATATTAAAGACACTGTTGTAAGTGGCATGAGCTGGTAACTAATTGTGGAAGCTATCAATATTAGGATTCCTATTCGTATTTTGCACGAGGAAATGGGATCGGAGGGGCCAAAATCTGTGACCATTCATGTCACGGGGTTCAAGAAATTTCACGGTGTAGCTCAGAATCCTACGGAGACAGCTGTTAGCAACTTGAAATATTATGTTGAAATGAAAGGATTACCTGCTGGTGTGACCTTGGGCAGCTGTACTGTTCTTGAAACAGCTGGAGAGGGTGGACTTCCGGCATTGTTGAAGGTTATAGAGGAGTCCTCTGCTGGAAACAGTTCAAATAATGGACAAGTCATATGGGTTAGTTCTGCCAAGACAAATCTTCTCCTTTAACTAATTTGTGTGGATTCATGTTTGCTCTTTAAACTGTCTTGTGCAGAAAATTGCCAGAAGAATACGTGAATTATGCACATTTATGTAACATGAATAGCTGGATGTGTGGTTCTTTTTTCTTCTGATTGTTTCTTTTTTATCTACTGCCTCTGAATTTTTGATACTTTGATGGGTAAATGTATTGTAGTGAGCTAATGATCATACTCCTATAGTCCAACAGAGACAGAAACAGACCAACTGATTTCTTCCCATGTGTTACCTGGTACCTATTGCTGGTGGGAGGTGGCAGGTATTCCGTGGAATTAGTCGAAGTGTGCGCAAGCTGGCCCGGACACCATGGTTATAAAGATCATACTCCTATAGTGCCAGATTGAGAGCTTTTTGTCCCGTCCTGGTTGCAGCCCAGAGTATTCTGCAGCTTGTCTAATATCAAACTCCACATATGCCAATATAAAATGAATAGAGTACTATGATAGGGTACAGGCCTACAGGGAGAAAAGACATAATGATCTCAATAATCATCCGCATTAATTTTTTTGAGAGACTGATATGAGTTGGTAATTAGCTGCAAAACCATTTCTTAGGGGAAGTTGATTGGAGGAGTGTCCATTTTCTGTCGTTGACCCTTATGGATGAACTTGACTACAAAAACACATGCATCAGACCGTTCAAACTATGTCTTAACTTGTGGCTATCAAGTTTGGAGGTTGTAGATTGGATAAATGAAAGATAAGCTATCTATCCTTGTGAAAGACCAAATTTCAAGGACTACCGTATTTGGATAGTATTAGGCGATACTAAAACCCAATATTTAGTCTCCCAATTTGGGAGTCCCAAAGGGTAACTAGTTAGGTCCATTACCATCTCATACATAAAAGTAAAAACACACAAACTGATGCCAATTTGTGGCCACGAGACTAGCAATTGAGTATTTGGATTGAGAGTGCATGACTGAAGAAAAGAGAAGGCCAAAACATGACCAGCGTTGCTGCCTAACTCTGTAGCTAATTGCTTTTTTCTCAATAGTTAGCTACCAATCTATGTGGGATATCAGGATAAATAACCATTATTCGTAATTCTAGCATGCCAACTTAAAACCAAAGAAATTGGCGGTACATATCAGGTCTTTAGTATGCAAACAACAGGAGAAGACACTCTTTGCGTCAGTGTTTGTGAAGACACTTGATTAGATTTCTCTTTGAAAATTCTAGCGATATAGCTACTTACATAGATAAATATTAAAAGGTTTTGAGGTCTGATTATAGAGAGAAAATGTGAACTTCGAGTCTAGAACACAGTTTATCATGTGACGCGACTACTTAAGTCTCGTTTGGCGGCCTTGCATTCTGTGGCTGCTCCTATTCTCCTCCACTCACACTCACACACTTGGAGAAAAATAAAATGTGCTGCTGATATAGAAGTCCTGTGTTATCTGTTCAGCTTCACCTTGGGGTAAACAGTGGAGCAACAAAGTTTGCAATTGAGAGGCTGGCAGTAAATGAAGCCACATTTCGTTGTGCAGATGAGCTTGGTTGGCAACCTCAGGTAAGGTGTTTCATCTCTTAACCGAGATGAGCTAACCTGATATTTCGTTATGCTAATATTCTTATTGATTTTCCACAGCGAGTGCCTATTGTTCCAGAAGATGGAGGAATAAATCAAATAAGAAAGGTCTCTTCTATTCTCCATATGATAATTAATCTGCTAATTTTTTTTTTATCCTTCCCTAGGAGCTCCCACCCCTTTTGCTCCCTTGGTAACTCAAACTCACAACCTTCGGGTTGGAAGTGAGGGGTGCTTACCATCCGAGCAACTCCCTCTCGTCAATCTGCTTATGTATAGTAGATGAAGAAGTACAGTGCTTTTTTATCCGATAGCGAAGTTCAATTTTGTTTACTAATCAGTTTCCCCGTTCAAGTTTTTTGCCTGTATTCCTCCGTTTTCCATGTGTCCTAATCTATTTTTTTCCGGGTTGTTGAAGACATCTTGCCCTACCGAGTCAATCCTGGAGTTCTTAAAGAAGAAAGGGTTTGATGTGACAATGTCGGACGATGCAGGTCGTTTTGTGTGCAATTATGTGTACTACCATTCTCTCCGATTTGCAGAGGAAAAAGGTCACAAGTGTCTGTTTGTCCATGTTCCTACCTTCAATAGAGTGAATCAAGAGAAACAAATGGAATTTATTGCTGCTCTGCTTGAGGCTATTGCATCAACTTGTTGAATATCAGTACAGTTGGCTTCAAATGGAATTCATAGTTTCAAAACTTTCTGTTGTTTAATTATGTAATTCTGATTTACTTGTAAATAGATTCCCCATGTGCAATGAACATCAATTGTTCATGTTTCCTTTGAAACTCTTGGGTTTGTGATATAAACTCTGTTGATTTATAATTGAAGTGGCTTTTCAGCAAAATTGATTGCAATTCAGTAGGCATTTGGTCATAGATATTTTTTACTTCATTTGAAACTTCTGAAGTTTTGAGTTTTGCTTGGTTATACTTTTTGCCAGGGGTGGCAATGGGGCAGTGCAGGGCGGGTTGAAATGATTTTTTCTAACCTAATGTAGGATGGATTGAAATGATTTTTTCTAACCTAATGCAGGGCGGGTTGTGGGATTATGCAGGTTTTAAACTAAAAGTTCATGTTATTCTCATAAATTTATATAAAATTATATGTAGCTTCACCTAAGATTATATGATATGTAGAACATATATTACATTACAAATTAGTTAGTAACAGTTGGTTGGAACCTGGGAATATAGTGCCTGTATGCTATGTATGTGAATATTCAATTATGACTTCAAATGGTGATGAAGCATTTTTTGAATTCTAAACCTAAAAACAAAAATATCACAGGCATAAGCAATTCTAATAGCTTCTGGGAATACAATTACGAACTAGTATATGGTCATATACAAAATCTTTGCTCTTAAGATTACCGGCACTGGGCATTGAAATATGCCTACTAAATTCTTAAATTTACGAATATGTAAATAGCAAGGTAAATAAAAAGACCAAAAAAATACTTGTGCGAAGGTGGGGCTGCTACAAAAGAAGAGCCTAGTCCTTCAACTTGGCATACGTACTATTGTTGTACCTTTTACTCCTAATTCTCAGTTCACCTTGCAGAATCAAATCATCATCCTCTATCAGGATCTCTCATAAACACGGAGAGAAAATGTTAACAGGAAGTCGAAGAAAATGAAAAGGGGACTGCAAGACTTTTTAACCATTAACAAATATGAAAACTAGTCTTTGTTTACAAATTTATGACAATATACCTAATCAAACAGCAATTACATATATTCGACCATTGTATTACACAGCCATTACAAAAAGCCCTAAGGAAACACAAAATGCTTTCAACATGATATTCATAACCACACTGACATGAGAAGAAAAAACAACTAGATAAAACTCCGCCTGCATCCAGATCAACCCACAACAACAAATCTGCATCACTTTAAGCCTGTAAAAAGAGGTGTTGAGAAAATTAGAGGCCCAAAAATTAACGACAGCACATATTCCAACAGCTTTGATAAATTATGGCATAACTACCTTGTTAGCAATGTTGTTAGAAAGCCAATCAAGTCCCTCGTAAAGCCCCTCTCCAGAAGTTGCACAAGTGCTCTGGATGTACCTGATACAGAAAAGACCCAATTTAGAAACTCCTCAAAAGTAAGCAAAGCAGTGAGGTCTTCAAAAATAAGCAAATCATTCACAAGCACTAGCAAAGTGCTTACCAGTGACGCTGCCTGAGGGAGTGCAGTCCAAGCTTATCAGTTATTTCGGCAGCATTCATTGCATTAGGAAGATCTTGTTTGTTAGCAAAAACTAGAAGCACAGCATCCCGAAGTTCATCCTGGGACAGACAATAATAAATAAGTCCAGAGTCACTCAAGAAAGTTTAACTGAAGGATCCATCCCCATGTTTATCTTGCACTTGCCATCTAATAAATAATGAGAAGTGGCTGTGGCTACAAAATCAGAACATAGAGAATAATGGCACATATGATCTGTAAGTAGCAAAGTTGGTGGGTTTCTCATAGATTGCTACCTTCTCTACTGCCCCTGGCCTACTTTGTCTGTGTTCTTATACAAAGAATAAAAAGGTCCGGAACATGCAATTTAGTGATGCAAGTACAGTGAAAAAATTCAACTATTCTGACATTTGCTTAAATCACAAGTTGAAGAAAACCTTCTCTCTTCAGTCTTCCCACACCCATTCTTCCAAATAACCTCTAGATATATTACCAACTTATTAATGGTGAATCTGAAATACTAGAAGGAAACAAGTTGATGAATCAGTTCAACTTATACTAGGCCATTATTTGTTAAACAAAAAAATGATGTTTAGGGAGAATTTTGTCAAAGAAGATCTAAGTACATCTACAATCGATCATCTCTACTCGAACTCAAAATAAGCACATAAATTCAAGCTATACAGCTCAAATGTTTTAGATGCCACATATTTACTTTCAGGAAACAATAATAGCCCTGCACAAAGTGTGGAGAAAGATCATTACCTCGTTCAACATCCTATGCAATTCATCTCTTGCTTCTACAACACGGTCTCTATCATTGCTATCAACCACAAAAATGAGACCCTGAGTGTTCTGGAAGTAGTGCCTCCACAATGGACGGATCTGCCAAAAGTGAATAAATGAAGTTAGAAGTTGGAACTATCAGATAATTGTTCAGAAGCTTCACTCCATGCAGAGTGGTCAGCCTTATTTTCAGCATATAGTATATACAAGGGTAAGACCGATGCAGAACATACAGCCTTAGGGGGAAAACAATTATACCTTGTCCTGACCCCCGACATCCCAAACAGTGAAGCTTATGTTCTTGTACTCAACAGTCTCCACATTGAAACCTGAAAATTGTCGATTATTAATAATAGCTCATTGAAGCAGTAAGGTATTATGGACATATGAGTGTACATTTTCCAAAAGCTGACAAGAATCTCTTGGAACAAGTTATCTTTTCAATAGTCACCAAGAAAATACAGTGATACAACAAATGCAATAGCTAATAATTAGTATCATATAAATTATCATACAAAACATAAGAAATCTGCATGACAAACAGTCACTGATAAACCTTGAGAAGTTTAAGACCACCACTTTGCTAAGACTACTCACCAAAAAGAACCAAAGCAGAGAGAGGCAGACAGTAGGAGGGATAGGATATAACCAACTAAACATTTGCAGCAACCGACACTAGGAAGAACGATTTATAAAACTGCCTACCACCATTCAGATTCTTTATTTATCAAAATAACAAGTAGGTTAATCTTTTGAGTGATGAATTGCACATAGTGCCAAGACAGGGCAGTTCAAGTGGAAAGCTTGCTCCACCTCCAGCGGCAGTTGGGGGGTTCAAGTCATCACAAGAAAGTGGGGTAAGGCACTAATGACTCCTAGGGAGAGGGATCGAGGGTGGGTAGATGTGGTTTACCAATAAAAAAAGAAACTGCACAACATAAGTCAACCCTCACGATAAGGTCTGGCACTAATACATATCATGCAACATACCAAACATACACAACCAGAGACCAAGTCAAAATAATAAAGTATAAATGCTATGCCTAACCAGTGCATAAGGGGATGGAACAGGCAAAAGGCATGTTTCATGCCTTACAACCAAATTGTAAATGCAGAGATCATTATGGCAAGAACTTTGCTGCTGTATGCAGCGATCTACATACCAATGGTAGGAATAGTAGTCACGATCTCTCCCAGCTTCAACTTGTACAATATGGTGGTCTTACCAGCTGCATCAAGACCAACCATTAGAATGCGCATTTCCTTCTTGGCGAAAAGCCGACTGAAGAGCTTGGTGAATGTGAGCCCCATATTGCTTCCTTGATGATGATCCCTACACCAAAAAATTCCACAATTAAATCATACAGCTGAAATCCATAATTGCCTTCAAAATTCAGATCCATATGCTGATTCATACCAAGTTGCAGCTATTCTAACATGGATCTGAATGACAAAGCAAAACGATCACATTGACGAGCTAAATCAACTTTTTAATAGCTAAAATTCAAAATTTTCATGATAAAACCACTATACATTACAATTTTCACAGAGATCGAAGCAGTACAATGTCTCTCAGCTAAAGGAACACAAATTAACACCAAAAATGAAACAAGGATAACATATCTGCAGCTACCAACCGCTTAATCTGATAGATAACCTCAAATCAAATGTAGCAAAAACATCTCTACAAAATTGTATTTCAACATGACATTGAACACATTCTGGCATAAAATCAACTGGAGACATTCTCAAATCCACACAAAACAATTTTCAATATACGGAAGCAGTACAACAACTCATTCTTCAGATCATAGCATAAAAACACAAATTTCCACAAAAAAAACGCATCAGCCGCTACAAATCCATAAATCTGATAAGGAAAACCACAAATCACACAAATACCAGCCGCGCACCGTAAATGCAGCTAAAATTCCTCCATGGAAGCTGAATTTCAACATTAATCAAACACAAACACATCCTAGCCTAAAATCAACCTCAAATCCATACAAAAAAACGATTTCAATAGCGAAAATTCTCGAAAATGTTACCATAGATGCATGAAATTGAAGAGAAAAATGAATGAAAATATGAAGATTTACCTGAAAAGAGCTTTTTGAAGGAGGGATCTATTGAGAGAGAAACCTGAGATTAACGCTGAAATATGTAAAGAGCGTAAAATTGCTGCAATAAATAAAGGAAATGAGATCTTTTTAATGTTACCAAAATGGCATTACGGGTTTCATGAAATTACGAGAATGCCACTCGATTCCAATGGTGGGTGCGTTTTCCTTTTCCACCGTGAGTTCTATTTCATGTACGTTGGCCAATGCAATCAGATACTGCCACGTATATTTCTTTAATTTCTGGTAAATTAGGGGGATTATTAATTTAATTAATTACGTTTTTATGTTTAGTGTTGATTTTCTCTAGTAAAATAAAATTAGTATATGTTTTACAATTGCTTTTTAGGTTATTAGTTTATAGTTGGTATAGATACTTACCTGTAATTAATTTTAAAATGACTTTGGTATATAAATATTACTTATAACAATCTAAACTCTTGATTATCGACATATTAATACGATACGTAGACGGTAGACTATTACTTTATTTGTGTAGTTCGTTTACTTTGTAATTTACTAAATTGAAGGTGAATTTTTTTCCGGCTAATGATTAAAGTAATTATTAGTATATACCAATAAGGGTTGTGGTGAGGTGAGTACTCGTTCATCCTTAACTAAGAGGTGTCGGGTTCGAGTTCCCTTATAGAGTCGTCTTTGTTAAGGATCATTTTATCTATTGTGAGACTTTCTGGCGTAAATCCGAATTTAGTTGGGCTCTAATTTAGGCATCGAACATCGAATTAGAAACTAAAAAATTAATAATTAGTATATACTTATGTTTTAAACAAAGAAACCAATGTTATTAAGCAAATGGAAACTAGGAAAGGAAAATGTCAATGATGCCTTAATCAGCTTCCTTTGCTATAAAGGTTTTGAATCAATCAACATCATGTGTAATTGTTTATGTACAAAAATATGATTAAAATAAAACACAATAAAATAAAGAAGCACCTCACCCTAAGAAAGGAAAAAAAAACTATACAAACAGGTGAGAATTGCATGTGATGGGATGAATATGATCTCTCAACAGAAACGAAAGTTACGTTCCTAAAATTTTAGATAGGGAACTAGAGCTTTCCTTTAAATGGATCATACACGACATGAATCTGAATTAATTGGGTCAGTGGCCTCATTGACAAGTGGTACAACTTTTATCCTCAAATCCGAAGCTTCTATTGAGAAGTACAAACTTTTCAACTCTTCATGTTGAATTACAGTTGGACCAAAAAGAAAAGTCAAATAACAACAACATTATTACAGTTACAACAGTCTCTAGGTACAATATTTTGATACGACAATTGCGCCTTACTCCTGAGCAAGTTGAGGTTGACTATATGAATCAGTCGCTCCACTCGACCCATGTAAGGAAATTTTATTATTATGATATAATTGAATGCACTAACAGATTACAAACAACAACAACAATAATGGAACTCAAGGTAGCCGGGGAAACTTAGAGAAATCTGGTCGTCTACGTTCGTTGTATGCATTTTTGCCTTCATTGCCTTCTTCAGTTCCATAAAATAGAAGAGTAGCATCTCCCCCCAGACCCTGACATAATTTTAAAGAAAGAACATGTTTGTATCATAACTATTTGCCACTTCGCGACATATATTTGGATACTCAAGAGTATACTTAGCTCAGACTCGATCCCCTCGTGTAGGAGTTTGGGTACTGAGCTTGCTCTAATATGAGAACATTTTGGAATATAATAGGAAAGTGAAATGTACCTGAAGTCCAGCATGTCCATCATCAACTGCATTGAGAGCTGATTTTAGCACTCGTATCGCTGTAGGACTATTTCTTAAGATCTCTCTGCACCACTTTATTGTTTCTTCCTCCAACTTATCTAACTAAAAAAAGAAACAAGACATAACATTAGAAAACTCTTAAGTCATTTCATATAACAGAGGGATTAAAACCTTTCTCTAAGGTTAAGGCGGCCGGCATATTTGTTGCAAGAGTACACTTTTGAGCTAACTAATGAGCATTCTTGTAAACCAGAAAGTATATGAAATTGGAATGCTAATTTTTGTTAATTTTTCTCTTGATCCCATATGGTTCTTACACGAACGTTAGCTCTTATGGTTAAGGAAGTAGAGTTAGTCGATATACTCACTGGAACAACAGTATTCACAAGTCCCATTTTCTCTGCTTCAGAAGCTGTGTAGAACCTTGTTAAAAACCACATTTCACGAGCTTTCTTCGGTCCAACCTGTTCAGACAGCAGAAGATTAAACCAATATATTCGGAGATTATAGTACTTAATTATAAATCAGATGTACGTTGCTTGTTTTTACACCAATATTTGATCAAGAAGTTCAATTAACATGAAAAGAGAACTACAAATGAGTTATCCGTAAATTGTATCTTAACGAAAAGAACCAAGACAAGACGCTCACCAAACGTGACATAATTGAACTTCCATAACCAGCATCAAAACTTCCTACCTGCAATATGCAAAAAAAGAATCAGATTTCATGAATCCGTATGGCATCAAATTTAACTTTTACTTAGATTCTTTGTCCAGACACAATGGAACAAGAATAATAGTATAGTCAAGAAGGCTATAGAATAAGAACAATAATAGACTTTGTAAATAAGGTGAGGTATTCGATCAGCATAGAACATAGCTTTATTCCAAACAGTACTTAAAGACATGCTCTACAGGTACTTGAATATATGCTCATTTACTAATTTAATAATAAAATGTGTTTTCGAGTACACATGTAAAAAGAGCACCTTTGGGCCAGTCTGACCAAATATAGCATTGTCTGCTGCAATCGTTAGATCGCAAACCATATGCAAAATGTGTCCTCCACCAACAGCATAACCTGCAACCTTAGTTGCAACAAAAGGAAATGAGTTATTTCAGATAATTGAATTACGTGATATACAGGGAGGCCTACTTAAAGCACTTAACAAAAGAAAGAACAGAGAGCCTTACCATTGCAATTACTGGTTTTGGTAGACGGCGAATTTGCACCTATGAGAAAAGAAGAAGAATAAGGTAAAGTTAATTAGTACACCAAACTATTGCTAAGAACTAGACACATCAAAAAGTTATATCAGTTTCAAGGAACTACCTATCTTAAGGCAAAAAGTCGTCTACAACGACTTCAAAGAACATGACAGATTACTCTACGTACCTGTAAATCTAAAACATTAAGGCGACCAAAACTTTCAAAATCAGCATAACCATCCTTACTTCTCAATGCCTGATCACCACCACTACAAAACGCCTTTGTACCCTGCATCAAGTCATACTTGAGAACAATGCACGTAGTACAACCAAATGATACAATCTACTGAAGTTAACTCACTATACAAAGATATCTAGAAACCATCACCACAAGGACTCAGTTCTAATCTACAACAAATTCCATTAACTACATTTATACTCCTACGACATCTCATGTTTTTTTTAGAGATACTCTTCAATGGAACAGAACCACAATGAGCTCAACTACAAGCAGGTTCGGTGTAAATACAATAGGAAAGGCGTGCATTAAAATTCAGTCATTCAATTCCTTCATCAAGTATTAAGACATGGTGGCTTGAAGTGAATATTTGCTAGTAAGAGAAATTTATAACATGGCCTAAAGTTCACTTCACCTACATCGAATTCCATAACTTCTTCACTTTGTACATGATATGATATGATATTTCTGTAGGAAACTTACCTTTCCTGTGAGAATGATGACTCCCACTGAACCATCATCCCTGGCATCATTAAATGCACGAATAAGCTCCTTGATGGTGTGAGGTCGGAAAGCATTTCTTCTATCTGGTCTATTGATGGTTATCTGCAAGAGGAAAGAAAACAATATGACTTAAACTAAAGCTCCAGATTTCCAGCTTCTGAGTTTCTTACATTATTAATTCAGGTCACCTGTAAGTACTAACAGCAACAAAGAAGCTTCAAACCGTGTTACTAGTAGCTGCTAAGTGAGAACCCAAGGTTGCTGATAATGATTGAGAAAAGCGCCCATATTAATCATATATGATTTTTCCTTCTTTATCCGTGGCATTAGTCATCAGAATGTATTTTTGAGGGGTCATCTAATGCAATATGCTTTTCACAATATAGCAGCGAAATACAATATCATCTACCATTTAGCACTTTGTTATCCATTATCATGTTACAAATGTAAACAGTCATCCTTGAAGTCTTTGTTATAGGCAAACTGAGAATCATCACATAAACTCCATGGAGCTCAAGACATGGTTTTCACTAGTCTAAACTCAAGCTTTGAGTAAAGACCAGGCATCTAAAAAGTAATACTCCTTTGTTCCAACATTTATGTTTTAGTTCGTTCAAGAAAGAATGACAACTTTCTAAATTTAGAAACAATTTAACTTAAACTTCCTCTTTTACCATTAATGAGAAAGTTAAATAGCCACTCAATTATTATGAAGTGTTAAGACAACAAGTTTCCAAAAGTCTTCATTTCTTTCTCAAAGTCTCTTCCTATTCAAACAAGGTCACAAAAATTGGAACGATGAAGCACTCAATTTCAGCTAAATAGCTTCAGTTTACTAACTTTCTCACCTTAAATGAACTAAAAATATCTCATTTTCACATTCTTGAAGCACACTATTCTATTTTCTTTATGGTCTATGTTCCATTGCAAAGGGTGTTCACAAATCAAGCATAATACATAAACACACATTCAAACTTAACTTCAGCTCACAAGTAAGCACTCCAACTTTGAGAGTGCACATCTAGACACCTCTCAACCGACAACTAAACATTCCAACTCGTGGACATCTGTTGCCACTGACGTGACACATAAATTTTGGAGATGTCTAGATTATTGTTTTGTAAGTTAGAGTATTCAACTAATATAATAGAGATGAGTTGAGGCGTATAGATGTGCATACAGGTTTATTTGTCAACTGAGGCCAAGTTTGAGTGACTCTTATTATGCCATCAATAAACATCACTGCCTCTAGCCCAATTTATATGACTCGCTTTTTTTAGACTGTTCAAAAAAGAATAACACATTTCTATATTTAATAACAATTTAATTTTAAAATATTTATTTTATCATAATGAAATAATTTATAGCCACACAAACATGTATCACTTATTTTAGACCATAAATTTCAAAAGTTCAATTTCTTTAACCCTGTGTTCAGTCAAACTACATCACATAAATTAGAATACAGCTACTACTAAGTTTGAAAAAAAATTAAGAATTCCACATAAGAGGGTAAAGATTGTAAGAACAAAACCTTAGCAATGGGTTCACCAACAGCTTTCTCATAAATAATATCAGTAAACTCTTTGCCAGATTCATCATCAGAAGGAATAAGTCTCCAAACAGGTTCATGATTTGGGACTTCACCATGAATTTTATGGTAATTATCATTCATAGAAGAGGAGCTACAATTGGAAGACCCAATTGAAGAAACAACATTTTGAGCTAAAGGAATTGGCAATAAATGATTTGCAACTGATGCCACTCTCCTCCTCATAGTGTTGAGGTCCTTCTCTGACATTCTTGACATTTTTGGTAATTAATGAAAAAATGTTGTTATTTTTCAAAGTGAGTAATTTTGTGTTGTGTTATGGAGTGACAATAATATATGATATTTTGATGTGTGTGTTTTTGATTTATTGGGATAAGATGAGATAAGATGGATGCTATATTATTGGGTTTTGCATTGGAATTTTAGGGAGCTAAAATGATGCTAGAAATCCTATGTGTATTTATTTTTCTTGCCTATGCCTATTGGAGTTTGGCAATATTACTATTTTCTTAAGCTAAGATAGATTAACGTTGTTGGTTCGAGTTTTGGATATGAAATTATTTTTGATAGGAAGTGTATTTCTCCGAATGAGGGTTCAAACGGTACAAATTCAAAATAATCGAATTCTAATGTGGATGTCGAACACTCTGAGTGACAACCAAAACAAAATAAAATGGTGTTATATCATTCACTTTTTTTGAAATATTATTTTACTTTATTTGAAAAATAGTGTTTGATGGTGAAAATTCCAAAAACAACTTTGAGAACAGACAAACCCTTGTTTTCACTTTTACTTTTTATTTTTTAGTGTTTAAAAATATCCAATTTTTTTTTTTTTTTTCATAAAATAACCTTAGTTAAAATTATTTTTCATGTTTAAATAATATTTTATATTTTTAAAAAAATACATTTAAATTTTAAATATTTACTGCAAAATTATTGTCAAAGACAACTAGACTCCAACTTTAAAAATTTCAAATAAAGTAATTTGATTTTTTATTTTCATAATCAAACGCTTAGTTAGGCACTCTTTTTAAATCATAATCTCTTAAAGGGTAGATGGTATTGGGAATTTATGGAGTAATAAGTAATGTCAACTGCTTTGAGATGAAAGTAATGTCCTGATTGATCAATTTCGAGATGGAGACGTGACTTATTAATTGATGCTGTAAAATTCAAACTCAACGACAATAATAATAATTAGGGGAGTGCACTATTTGGTTTAAACCAAAAAATCAAATCAAATTGAACCAAATTCTAAATTGGATTTGATTTTTTAGTTTTGGATTAATAATTTACTCTATCTGTTTTTTTAAAATTTGATTTCAGATTTAGAAAAAAAAATCAAAAAAGTCGAATTATAAATATAAGCAAAACTTAATACACAATACTTAAAAGTATATTAATTATTGACCCAACTTTAAATTATCTTGAGTCCAATCCATAATATTCTGGACGAATTACCTGTATTTAGGTTCATTTTGACAGCCCTAATTCCATCATAATAATTTGTATTTGAACCAAACGACAATGATTAACACATAAAAAAATGTTTTTCCTTGATTGTCTCTTTCATCCTTGAGTATTGTTCCTGGTTGGAAAAGATTGAGCTGCTAAATCTTCAAAGGATCAAGTCAGTTTCAATTAGGATGTTTAAGAATCAGCCTATTAAAATTGCAGCACCAACTCTTGAACATTTGTTGTCCTCGGATTTTCTCAATGAGTATATATCCTATGTTGGATTTTATTTATGTTTTTCTTTATCTTATTCCTTTCACATTTGCAATGTACAACAAGTTATAGAGGATGTTTGAAGAGTTTTTAATTCCTTAACCCATAAATAAAAATGTTAGTTGTATAGCTCCCAGCTTATCGATGACTTAATCTTAGATAGAAGATTATGAAGGATTCAGATTAGGGTATGTAAAAGGTTTAGTTAGGTAGTTGAAAGTTGACTAGCTTAGTCTTTCATACTAGTAGTCGTACGTAGTATTACTCTAGGAGTTTCTTGTTGTTACATATCTGTTACTATTGACTGTTTCTAGTACTTCAATTATCGTATTATTTTGTGGTACTGATTGTTCCATTTTTAGTATGCATTTGTCATGTTTTCTTTAGCAATTTTGTCTTAGCTTCTTCACTTCCGTTGTTTCTTCTTTCAAACTAGTTTGTATTATTTTTACTTGAGTCGAGGGTCTATTGGAAACAACCTCTCTACGTACCTTGTAGGGGTAAGATCTGAGTACACGCTATCCTTCTCAAAGCCAACTTGTGAAATTACACTGTGTATATTGTTGTTTCACGTGAAGCAATACTTTGGAAAATAAGACCTGAGAATTATTGTCCATGATCAAAATAGTCCCTTTGTTATACAAATGATAAAATTGACAAGTAACAAGTTCAAATAGAACTGAATGTGAGAATTACTTAGTCTTAAGTGTGGAGGAAACTTGTTGTTCATCTCTACATTTTTTTGACATTATCTTCCTTTTTGTTAGTTTTACTTAGATTAAGTCCTAAAACAGTTTATGTAAATTCTAAACACAGAAAAAAGAAAAGTTCACATTGAGTATGCCGCAAGTTCTAGTTTTTCCTCAATTTGAGTAACATATCTAACTTTTGAAGATATACGCTTATGGCAGAACGGTATATGACATAGTTGAGAATAATCTTTAACTTCAAGTAATCATACATATGATGGAGGGAGAGCATAGAAAAGGGCAGCCTGGTGGACTAAAGCTCCCACTATGTGTGGGGTCCGGGAAAGGGTCGAACCACATTTTTGCAAGGTTGTTTACATGGCTTGAACCCGTGACCTCTTGGTCACACGGAGGGAGAGTATGTATAACATATTTAAAGCCCGATATATTTGAATTGTGGATGCATATACTATGGTTTCTCAGTTTGAAGAGGAAGATAACATTGCCGGAGAATTGCAGAGGACAGTTTATATTTTGGTTTACTTTAGTACTCCAGCAACATATATGTGAAAAGTGAAAACCAACTAAAAGAATGGGATATGGTTTATTGATTGATTATTTCATCATTGTACTATAAAAACATGTTGTTAGTAGCATCGAGGATATTATTGATCATTTCCAATTACAGATTTTTTGTCGAGAGAAGTTGTAGTCGTAAGAAACTATTTGAACTAAGTATGTTTTATATCCTTTCATTTCTCAGTAATTTCTTCTTCCTGTTATATGCATCTGATAAAATCTTCCTCTCCTCCTTTCCCCCGCGGGGTTGCACAAATAGAGGAAATGAAACCAAAGTACAAGTTTTAATGGCTTTAGGATGTAGGCAAACAATTAACTTTTTGTGCAATAGCAACTTGTTGTATCTGTTTGTTTTTCTCCTGTTTCCATATATCCTTATGTATTTTCAATGAAGTCCTCTTTTGTCGTTTGAATTCGATGATTACATTTGAAATGATCAGTTACTGATGTCGATTTAGGGAAATGTTGGTGTGGTCCACAGATTACGCGATTTTAGCCCTCATTAGAAACATATAAGTTCCATTCGTTGACATAGGAACCTTGGATCTTTTCATTTTTATGAAAATAAAGTAATGTCAGCTATCACGCGTGATCATGCTGATTAGAAGATTTGTTTTGTCTTGCAGAGACTAGACATACAGAAAATTCCATATGTTTTGTCCCGAAGGAAAAATAGATCACAATCAAGAAATGAACATATAAATGACAGGTTCTTGCTTACAAGGGGCTCTTGGAAAGTATTAATGAGTAATCATTAGAATTCATTCTGGTGGATGAACTGGTCTAAGGGTCTGAGTTTCCATGGTTAACGTCTACAACTGCTTAAGTCTGCATAAACAAGCTTTCGTATTCTACTTAAATAGGTAAGCAGAGTGAAAGTGGTTACTCAATATTATGTGCAAGATTATGCACCTTATTTGATTTGTGTTTGTTACTCTAATACCTTAGTTAACTCCTAGATTTTGTCTGGTTTGCAGGTCCGCTGGTTTATGAATTCATAAAGCGAGTTATAGGGATCAATCAATGGCTTTTAAATGAAGGCATATGCATGGAGATTTCAGTTGTCCTGTTGGAGATATGAGTATGTGAATATGACACCTTCTAGCTTCTCCAAAGAGTACGCTGCTTATCCGTTAATGTCTATGGTGGTACGTTAAAATTCTTGAAAACATAGCGGAGTGTTAGATTCTGAGGTCCACCAATGTTTGCCAACACTAACTTTCTTCGCTAAGTGTCTTCGATAGAATATCATGAGTAGCAACTCCTTATGTTTTCGATCATTATTGGTATGTTAGTAATGCTGTTGGTGTCAATGTAGCAGAACAAGTTAACAGTTTTATCAGAAGTAAGTGTCTTCTCATACCTTACTATAGAAATCCACTCTATTAAATATAATTCAATACCACATACAGTAATTTTACTAAAGGAGAAAAAACAAAATTCTATACTCTTATGCATTAAGAATATGCAATCAATCTATATATGGTGTAATAGGGGTCAGCAAAAGTATGCCGGCCTCACAAATGAAGACACCAAAAATATATAATTATAGGTAATAATAATCTTAGTATCTTACTATACTAGCATTGATCATGATCTGCTTGAATCTTGTTGCTCGTTGGTTTTCCGACTTGTAAACATTCAATTGGAGGTTGAGTAGGAGTATATAACTCCCCGAACGTCTGCCAACAGAATGGATCATACATGTGGTAACGTTCCTGTATTGGCTTTAGTTGGATATTCATCATGGTCACGTCTTGACAAGGCATACTGTCACTACATGCTAGATGCACCGGTTTTACTGTATATGTTCCTTTAATTCCTGCGTAGTTGATATCTGATAAAGCCACTGCAGCTGTCTGGTTCTTGCATCTGCTCTTGTCACAATAGAACTGATCAATTACAATCGGTAGCTGAACTTCGTTCATTTGAATGTTTGAGAAAAACACTCCTTGTACTGACCCTGACCCCCCCTGCATAGTAAGTATAATCAAATGTTAATATTCGTTGTAGATACATTTGAACTCAAAATGTCGTTATGAAAATACCATACCTGCCATGTCTTAATCCTGACACCGTTCATCGTGTTCTGCATAATAACATCTTTGACAGTAATATTTGAAACACAAGCCTTTGTATTGTCTTTCCCTAGTGATCCAATGCTGATTCCATGTCCTGGTCCACAATTTATGTTGTGTACATACACGTTGGTGCAGCCAGTTTGTATCGACACACAGTCATCTCCTATACAAATTTGAAAAAACACATCGATGAGTATTTTTAGCGTGTACTAGCATTTTAAATTGAAGGACATTATATGTGCTTAGCTCTTTTGATGCTCAAAGTGTTTATTCTATCATAAAGTTGTCATCTAGGTTACTGTCATATTTTGAGTAACAGGGCTAAAATAAATGTGTGGGGCTAAAAGTCTATCTCTATATTGAATTTACTCTTTTACTATATAGACAAGATGAGTTTTTGCAGGTAGGGTCTTAAAGCTTGTGGTGCAAAAATTATACATTAAAGATAGGTCGTTGCTACGTGTCGAAGTGTTGGTAGTCACATATTGAAGAATGTGGTCCTTATTAAGTTATTATCAATGTGGACATTATTTTGGCATATTGTTCTCTCTGTTATCAGTTATGTTTGTTGTAAAAGAATTCATTGAGTATAGTAATTACCACAAGCAATGTTGGAACTGCGAATTAGCGCGTCTTTGGAGTTCTGTAAATGGATTCCATCTGTATTAGGACTATCTCCAGGAGATGAGACAGTGATATTGTTTACTAATACCCCTATGCAATTGTCAAATTTGAGATGACATTGTTGGCTATTTTGAATTGTGATGCCTGTTACAGTTACATTGAAACTCCCATAGAATCGAAGAGCCTGCATTTCAACTTTTTCGTTTAGTATATAGTGAACAACATAATGTCTAAACTTGAAAAACATAAAGTGTTTGAAATTGTGCTTACTGTTGGCTTAATGCTTGGCATTTTCCCACTGAGTGAGCTATTTAACTGCCACACAAAAGAGTATTAGAAAGGATAATAAATCGAATTTAGATATTCATAAGTGAGATAGATATATAATTACAGGAGTCGGAGGATGTCTCAATAATGTCTTGTTTAAGGGGATGATCAGTTTCAATTCATCGTCTAGAGGATCATCATACGGTGTATCTAGCCACCAAACTGAACCTCTTCCATCAATCACTCCGCTTCCTTTGACAGTAATTCCTACCAATTTGGTAAATTCAAGCCATTGCATAATACCTGAACCCCAAGATTTTGCATCTGTTGGAGCAATTATTGTTCCATCAAGCTGCAAAACAGAACATATTCATCAAAACAGTCTTTAAGACTGGCTCGTGTAACGGTTCTTGAATTCTTCCTGATGTATTTGAAACTAGTATCAGTATTATGATTCGGAATCATGTAATTCTTGAAGACAGTATGGACACTCATTCGACATAGATATGTTAAAGGCAGAGTAAACATGTACCAAGTAACATTGACTCATACATTATATGATGATAATCTATATTTTTGACTGACCTGAAAGACAATGTTGTGTTGACAGTATGGACCTGAGAATGAAATTGGTCCTACAAGGAATACATATTTCGATGGAACAATCATCGTCGAATCTTCCACTTTACAAGCAGCTGCCCATGCAGCTTGAAATGCCTGTTAGAATTCAAGATTTCATGGTTAGTAAAATAGAAATCTGCAATTTAGGTGATTACTATGTTATCAAAACAGCCTCTGGCAGAAATGCAGGGTAAAGCTGTGTACAATAGCCCCTTGTGGTCGGGCCTTTCCCCAAACCCTGCACATAGCAGGAGCTTTAGTGCACGGGTCTGCCCTTTTCTATGTACATATTCAGTTGTAAGTTAAAAGTGGGAGCCACCTCATTTCTCTCTATGACTGCCTGCAATTCTGTCTTATCTTATGTATTATTAAGTTTTCCTTATTAAATATATATATTGTTGTACTCCCAAAGTTAGTTTATTAATAATAATACAACAATAAAATTGTCACAACTCACATTTACCTAATTTTTTGTCCTGTAAACATGAAATTCTTTATGTGAATTTCATCAACTTTATTTACTATGTCTATGAACTGACATTTTGGCAATTGAGCGCCAACAAGAATAACAAAAATTCAAATGTGGTACAGAGCCAATTCTGAGTGAATTACATGTATTGTCACTGAATTTCAACGTTACACTACATGTTCGATGTAGGTACTCATTCATATAGTGAATAAAGTTCAGTAACAATACGTGAAAGTTATCAGGTGAAAATGAAAACATGAGTTTACCTTAGTATCATCGGTCTTGCCATCTCCAACAGCACCAAAATTTGTCACATCAAAGATGTTAGTCGAAGGTACATTGTCGTAGCCTTTACTTGGCGGACTAATTGGTGTACTTGGTGGTGGAGACGCGTATTTTGGCTTCGGTTTGCCACCACTTTTGTGGTGGTTATTACTACCATGAGACTTTCCCTTCTTCTTGTACAAAGAAACAGAGGATGTTGTACCATGTTGTCTCCAATGCTTACCTCTTCTTGCATTACAAACCTCAACATTTAACGACGACCATACGAAAAATGCAACGATGAACATAAACGTTACGCTCCGAAAGCTTAATCTTCCCATAATTTTTTTTTTTGGAAGAGAGAAACAATGGAGGAATTTTTTTTTACTTAGACAACAGAGGAGGTATCTGGTGGTTTATATAGGAAAGAATATGTAAATGTAAATAGTACATGCATAAACAAAAAAGTTTTTTTGTTTTAATAATATTATATACTATATGCTAGACATTTATGTCATTTATTCTTGGTCCCCTATTTTAATTAATAACCTTCTTTTTCTTGATGTGATTTTTGTTTGGCTGAAAAAAAAACTTGTTACCCTTTATTATATCCACCATCTTTGGCATATGGAGCTAAAAAAAAAAAAAAAAACGAAAACAATTGGTTGGTTTCAACTGTCATGCAACTAAGGGAAAATTAATTTGCATTATTATGCAAAAAATTAAATTTTGATATGCATTTGTTCACTTGTCATACTTAAAACACTACGATAAATAAATAAATGATTATATTAAAAATGATATTTAGCGGTAATTGTGGTAAATGTCGCTAAAGCATATAGTGAATTGGATCTAATAATAACTAACTAATGCTGGTAAAGGTTTTCGTACCCTTTGTTAATGTTCATATTTATTGCCGCTAAAAATGATGTTTATTATAATGACTCTATCTAAATAACACTAAAAAATTTAACGATTGTGAATACAATGACAATTCCTGCTAATTATCATTTAACGAAAAATTTGTTGCTACTAAATGCCTCTTTTGTTGCAATGCGAAATTATTTTCGTTTTACATGTTTAAGTAAGGAAATTTTTGCTTTAGTGTATCTTTGTGTCTTTTCATGCAGAAATTAATGATTAGAAAATAATTATAGAAATAGTATTTGTTGGATTATATTTAGTAGGTTAGTAGCAATTATATGCTAAGGTTAGGACTATTATTATTTTTACCAGAAGAACTATTAATTTTTGTTTCTTGTTTTTTGATTATAAAAGCCAAAAAGAGGGCACGTGGTTGGGTGTATAAGTGGTCAAGGCCACTGATTATAACAGCTCTTTTATGATCACATGCAGCCTTCACGGGCTTAAGTTTTTTGTACCTTTAATTTGTCTTCCTTAGCAATAGTCCCTCCCCTCCTACATTTCGATTTCAAATTAATTAGTTCGATTGACTATATGAATAATGATTATGTATTTATTCCATTCTACTATAGTTCAACTAATAAGAAAAAAAGAATGGACTTATTTATAAGCATATACACGACATTCAAAGTACGTATAACAAGAGAGTTTAACGATGTTCGATCTGTAATTACTAATTTAAATTTTAAATTTGTTTATATATGTAAGTTTAGGAAAGGAAAAGTACATGAAGTCCTCCAATGTATAGTTTGGCAAGTGCAGTCATACTCTCATTTGTTTGATTTTGTACTATACTTTTTTTATTCATAGTTTGTTTTAATTCAAACTCTCATTTTACAATGATCTTATAATAATTACTAATTAAAAAAATCATCATTTTTCCATGGTAAAAAGTTTAGTTGTTATTCTCGTAAATATTTTGATTAAATTAGTGTAAAAAGAAAAAAAGTTATAATTGTTTCATATGGAAAAATTAGAAAGCTTCTTACTATTTTCAATGAGAATCTGTTTCTCACCATATTCCAATAAGTTGGTTCAATGAAAAATAAATAGAAAATTCATGTTTTATAGCACAAAATTTTCACTAATGTGGCGGTGAAAAAAATATTTGTTTCTAGTAGCTGTTAATAGAAATATCACAACTTGTTTAAAATTACAATTTTCAAGGATGTTTTTGTAACGATTTTTTTTAGAAAAAAAACTAATCCAAACAAGAACATCGTCATATAAAATGAAACAAAGCGTTGCAACCAACAAAAGAGTGGGGGTGGGGGGGGGGGGAGGGGGGGCA